>NW_026067947.1:7534398-7602677 GCF_014885135.2 Alexandromys fortis
TATATATATATTAGTGACCCAATGACTGAATTAGAAAAAGGTCTAACACCAAACGACACTTGCTCCTGACCATGAGAAAGAATGATAGAGTAACCTAGTGGATGAAAGCATAAGTTGGAAGTTAAAGCTTCTTGCACCCATGCAACATCCCCATCCTGGGTGCTGCCCCTGCCGCATACAGCCTTTAGTCACACATTGCCTCCATGCTGTGGGCAGGAAACATGTGAAACCTGAAAGTCTACGTGACGCAACAGCTCCTGAACTCCTGATAACTCTAGAATAGCCCTTTGAGTCTGGTCCACATTCTGTGGGCCATGAAAAGATGGGAGAGGATCAAGGTTAAAAGTCCAGTCTCCTCACTGCATCAGTCTCAAAGCTCCCAGTACTGAGGCTATTGTGAAGGTATTTGTTCAGGTAGGAGGCCAGAATCTGTATTATGTGTTATGTTCTTATTGAGTAGCTCCATGGAGAAAAAGAATATTAAGTGCAGGTATATGGCTTCCCTTATTCCTTTGTCCTGGTCCCTTATTTTAGGCCAACTTCCTTGTGGTTCACAAACCTATGTCCTTTCTGAGCTATGACCCATTCCAGTCCTGTGGCCTTGAGCTGATCAATGAACTCCCTAAGCTTAGGTTTTTCAAGCTGCAGACTGGAAGCAATAGTGGTGTTTGCAGGAGATAAATTTGTCAGCTCTCTATGGTCGTGATATATCTGCAGAGGTCTCTGATGGCTTATGAACTCTGGAGCCACACTGCCTGTGTTTGCATGGCCATCCTAACGTTTACTAGCTGTGTGACAAGAATGTGACTTACCCTCTCGAAACATGTTTCTTCGTAAGCAAAAGAGAGATGAAAATAGCTGTGACCTGTGGGTTTATTATGTGGCTCAAAGAAAGCACCATTCAAAGATCTGGCACAAAACAGCAACCCTGGGAAGTAGATGAAGGAGGGTGAGGAAGTCAGTCCCTGCTGCTTGTATCCCTGACCTCATACTGAAAAGCCTTAAGGGTGAGACCAAGGCAGCCAACTTGTGAAACCTCCAGATTAGGGCTGCTTTCTGTCCTGATCATAGAAGTTTCTGTGTGTAGTAGAGTGTTAATATACAGACTTATAACTGGACATACTGCCGAGAATAATTGGCTGTGTGTAGCACGAATAATAAAAACCCAGAGACAGAAATTGGGATTTAACACGAAAACCAGAAAAGCAAGGCAGCCAAGCCACTGGTCTTACCTCTACCTGTTGTGGGGGCTGCGGGGCTGCATTCTGCCACCCAGCTCCTGCCACCGGCTAGCTTTACCCAAAATAACAACACACAAGCTGTATTCTTTTAAACACTGCTTGGCCCATTAACTCTAGCCCTTACAGGCTAATTCTCATATCCCGATCAACCCATCTCTAATAATCTGTGTAGCATCAGTCTTACCGGGAAAGATTCAGCATGTCTGACCTGGCAGCTTGCTTCATGGCATCTGCCCGGGAGAGGGGAGCATGGCCTCTGAGTTCACTTCCTTTTCCTCCCAGCATTCTGTTCTGTTTACTCCACCCACCTATGTTTTAACTCGAGTGCCAAGCAGTTTCTTTACTTTTTAACCAATGACCTTCCTCCATCATCTACCAAGGCTGAGTGAACACCAACTAAGCAGACTAAGTTTCCTTCTCCTCTCATTTTATATTCTCTCTAGTGCTGGAATTAGAGGCATGTGATTCCCTAGGACTGGGATTAAAGGTGTGAGACACGACCACCTGGGTTTATTTTCTATACTGATCTTGTGTAGCCCAGGGTAGCCTTGAACTCACAGAGATCGACCTAATTCTGTCTCTTAACTCCTAGGACTAAAGGTGTGTGTCACTATTACCTGACCTGTGGTGGCTTTAGCTTTGACTTTGATCTTCAGGCAAGATTTATTTATCATAATACAAACAATATACCACTATAGCTGTGAGCCCTCAGCCCTAAATGAGATATATTTCCCTCTGTTGTCTATGGAATATCACAGAATAGCAAGTTGAAGCAATATAAGAGCTGCAGAATTGGAGGAGGGCTATGGAATGCTGGTTTTTGGACATGTGAACTCACAGCCCATATTACTAACTATAGGAGATCTGTCAGTCAAAATTCCAGCATGGGTGAGTGCTGAGGGCTTATGAGGCATCACCTTTAGCTGAGGAGTTATTGGCATTTGACGGAGAAGAGACATGGCTGAAGGACAGGAGACATTTGATGTATGGCCACTGGTAGGTTGCTTTTGCTTTAGTGGATAGCCCCACCATGTACATACTGATAGCACTAATCTGATTCAGTGGGTTATAAAAAGATAAAAGAAGACATAGGGCTGAAAGGGGTCATATTGTTGATAAATTTGTACATAGGGAATAACTAGGAGCTGACAAGAGTATAAAGTTCAAGTGCAAGGTAGCTTTATGGGTATAAGAGTATATACTTTGAGAGATGAGGAAGGTAAGGAAGCCAGCTGTCATCAGCAGTCTGAGTGCTTTGGAGTGGAGAGGTGAGTAAATGAAAGGACTCTCAAGGCATGTGTGTCTGGAAAAGGAGAAGGAAACAGTTCAGAGTGCCCTAAGTTCAGGGCATGAGGAAGGAGCATGGTGAAATCATTCAGCAGAAGAAGGCATCCGAGCATGGGAAATGACAAGGCCAGACTAGGGTCTTGGGATTCTATCGATGACAGATGGGCAATCATAGAGATTTGAGTGGAAGAGTTTGAGTGGGAAGTGTTATGTTTGATTTGTTTGTGAAGGACTGGAGTCTGATCTGAGGTTCCCTCCACATGCCACACAAGTAATTTACCACTGAGCTATATCCCGGCTCTTGTAAATTATGTGTAAAAGGAAATTTCTGGTCTCTGGATGAAGCCTTTACCTCTATGACTGCAAAAAAAAAAAAAAAAAAAAAAGGTGATAGACACGGAGGCCTCAGGCTAGACATTTTTCATAGTGGTTAGGTAGTGGGTATTTCTGAAGTAGAGCCAATGCATTTGTTAGAGGATGAAATGAGAATAATTATATTCACAGGCAATTATATTCATAGGAAGTACTGAAATCAGTGGTGGGGCAAAGTGTGCCGTTGCCACAGCTCTTGAGCACAGCTTTCTTCCATTAATGCAATAGGATCACTGCGTGATGGTGGTTGGGCTGATAGAAGGATTGGAAATATCTTTGGACTTATACTTTCATAAACTCATATTCCTTATGAGTTTTATTTCAGAATTAATTCAAGTGAATTCGATGGTTATAACCCTTCCCACAGAGATGGCATCCAGTATTTCTGAGAGAACCTTGGGAAAACAGACTTCTTTGTTCTTATTTCAAAGGCAATGACCAAGGTTCAATAAAACTAGAAGATTTACTTGGGGACACAAGTAAACTCATGGCTAAAGCTGAACTGAGAAAAGACTGAATTTGAATGGAGTGTTCTCCAACCTTATTGTCTTATTCTTGTTGATCTTATGGAAGAGATTAATCTAGAAAGAATTCTGGGATTGTATCAGGACTAGTATATTTTAGTAGATCCCATTAAACATTATGTTTTCTTTAGACTTTAGAACAATTACCTGTTGACAATGTGTGGTATACTGTGAAGTTTCCATATACATTCTCAGGAGAGCTGAGCAAGGGTTAGTTGTTCTTTCATCTAAACATGAAGATTTGGTCTTAATTCTTCTTCTTCAATGCTGTGTTGATTCACAGCTGCCCTTGGGGCCCATGATATAAGGGGAAACACAGGGGTGACAAGATTAGCTCTGCTAGCCTGTGTAATAACAGAGGAATAAAGGAAGAGATCAGAAATGTAATCTCTAATGGTGTCCTTTACAATTTCTGTAATGCAGAACCTAGAAAGGCTATATATCTCGTTGATCCTGAAGAAGTAGCTGATAAATTGCTTCAGTGGTTTATGTTAGCTTTCTGATGTTGCTGCAACAAATTTCCAGAAGTTTGTTCACCTGAACCAATACAATTTTCCTGTTGTGTAAGTCTGAAAGTTAAGAGTTCTCTACAAGACTCTCTGCAAGGAAATCAAAGTCTCTCTCCTAATTTCCCTCTCCCTCTTTACCCCATCTCAGTGTTCCTATCTCCATATTCTTTCCAGTTATTACAGGCTGCCTGCATTCTTCACATAGGGCTCTCTTTCTCAATCTTCAGAGTTCACATTATTGTGACAATGGCCATTTTCTCATGGTCACGCCTTTCTGTTTTTATAACCAGACAAGGGTTTCTGCTTTTCAATAAGCAATGTAGTTACATGGGACCCACCAGAATAACAGCATAACTACTCTGTCTCTAAGTTGTCAGCCTTATTCACATCTGTTTTTTTTTTTTCTATTTGAGGCACATAGTTATAGTTTTGTGAGTGAAAATCAGGACCTATATTTCTGTCTACTGACTGGAAACTTTCATGAAAAAGAAATGTCACCCTTTCTACGTATTTCAGATATTCCTACAAGTGTTAACTCACAGGCTTCATTATGCCTGCTCTTTAGGTGTTAGTAATACATTTATACATCTGCACAGATACAAAGAATGCAACCGAATAAAGGGATTCATGCATTATGGTTTTACTGAGAAAAAAGAATATATAAAAAAGTGTCCCAATATGTAGTAGATCTTGTTTCTCACACCATGAAGTTTAACATAATTGTTCATGGAAATATGAGATAGAAAATATCTATTGATGTCATTTAAGCTAAACTTTTTTCAATTATTGTCTTTCACTCAGTAACTCTAGCACAAATGTTCTTCTTCCTGTCTGTTGTATCAAAGCAAGAGTTTATTTAGAACTCAAACTGTTGTCAGAAGCTGTAGGATACTCATTTTCACTGAAAGTGATGTTTACGAGCCTTGTAAATGCTGACATATCAGGTAATGAGCAGAAGCAATTTCATAATGCATGGGCTATACCCAGTGGGATTTTTTGGCTCTTAATAAGTGCACAAGAACATTAGGTGTGCTAATTTCCAATAGACAATTGCATTTTGGATCAATAGTAGTATGTTTTAATGTGTTTTTAAAATTTATTAAAAATATAATTGCATTATTCCCTTCTAACTTTTTGTTGGACCTTCCCTTTGAAACTCACATCTGTTTTAGTCACTATTGTTCTTTGGTCATTGGTGTTACATACAAATGCACACACACACATGCATGTGTGAGCACACACACACACAAGAAAAAACATAGAAATACAAGATATTGAATCTATTTAGTGCTTTCTGCATCAACATGTTTCTAGGACTGACCTCTGATACAGTTATCTAATGATTCCTCATCAATAAAAAAATCGGGAGTTAGATATCGGGGTAAGAACCTGAATGATCAGAGAAAAGGCAGAGTAGTGACCAGTGACCTCCTATCTCTTCTGTTCCTCCATTCAACTAGCCTAAGATCCTCTCTAAGCTTTGCCTTACTACTTTCTGTCTCTATATCTGTCCTCAGTCCTCCAAAACCTCTATGGGTAATTTTGGCCGGCTAGTGGCTAGCATCACCCTCTGATTCAAAGCAAGACTTATTGTCAGAATGCAATCAAAATATCATGCAACAGTTTTCCTTTTTTTGATAAATAAAAAGGCAAAGCTTTAACTCTAACAATAAAACTATATAAAAGAAGAACAACTATCAGGTAAGAATTATATTCACAATGTTAAGTCCACTTGTATTTGGGAAATTCTGAGAAAATCCTTTATTATCTAACCTCTCTTGGTGAGTCCAAAGTTTTGTACCGAATATACTTTTTATCCTAACTTATATTACCAGCTCAAAACTATCTTTTTATTTCTCTCAACTTTAGACACTTTATACTTCTTTCATGAGTTTCTTTGCTGATTTTGGTAACAAAGAACACTATAACTGTGACTATCTAGTCTTCCACTTCATCAGAGACCTGAGAAGGATAAAACATTACCTGAGTAAACATATAGTGCAGAGCACACAACTTCCAAAACTAAGAAATGACAGAAACAGCTGACTGCCTGGACAGCCACCCAAAGTTCCTCTGAAATGTTGGAGCAGCCATCATTGGCCTACCGACCTAAAATATCTGACAGACTTTTCCATAAAGCAGAAATTTTGAATGACTGTTCTGTCTTGTCTTGGAAAATTTCAGAAGTCTTTTTTTTTTTTTTTTTTTTTTTTTTTTTTTTTTTTTTTTTTTTTTTTTTTTTTTTTTTTTTTTTTTTTTTTCCTGCTTGGACAACATACTGTCATCAGTTGAGACAAGAGCAATTTCTTGCCCAGGGGCTAACTTTTGCCACAAATAAAGTAAACTCCATATGGAGTTTCTTTAATGCCATTATCTTCTCTAAAGTAGATTGGTGCTACCAGGAACAGTCATGTCTCATTGTCATAAAAAGCCTGATGTTATTAAAACATCTTAAATGCCATATTCTGTAGATCTCTGAACAGTTTGAAGACCACCTGTCTATATCTCTATTTGGCACTGAAAATATACCTAATGTGATTGCAGTTTGACCATAATAGGTGACTAACTACCAACCTGTATTTCTTTATTATCCTAAATAGTTTTTAATGAAATTTTCAAGGGTTAGAAATTTACATTACATTGTTAAATGAGCTGCATAGGTGCAATACCTTAAAAAAGAGTGTGTACAGGATGTTCTAACAAAAATAAACTTGAATTAGTATCAATATACAAAAATATCTTAAATAAAAATAGAAACATATACAGTATAACAAAATTAACATTAAATTTGCATCAATATGCCAAAATCCATACCAATGTAAAATATTTAAGACTCCTAGTTGTTCTTTATTTGTTTAAGAGTAGATTCAACAAACTACTATTTTATCCTATCATTTCTATTCCCCCTTTTTTTCTTTTCAGGATGAGATCCCTAAAACTTATCTCCTTTGTTCAGTTTTTTTTTTTTCCTGATCATTACCAATAACAACTTGTAACCAATCCTCCTAATCAATGACAAATATCCATAACCCACTGAATGACCAAAACTCATCTACCCTACCTCTTGAGAATATGGGCATCTTGTTCTCTAGATTCCTTTCTGTTATCTGGGGATGGTAAAATCTCTGCCGAACCCTGAGAAAATTGAGAAAATGGCCAATTCTTGGGAGAGCTAGTTGTATCATTTGTTGCCAGTCTCTGTGTAATGGGAAAGTGTAGGACTTATCTGAAGTCTTGGCTGGAGTAGTGTATGGAAGAAGACCATCTCAGCTAACTGCTTTGAAGAATGTCATGAGTAATTCAGTTCAAAGCTGACCTTTGGGTAATGTTTGTCAACTTAGTGGCATTACTACAATTCAGGTAGAATCATTGTTGTAGGGTCCCACCATCCTTTTGGAGACTTTAAAAGTTGCTGTTCAAAGTGGCCATGGTTTACTGTGGAAAGACATTTGAAATGTATATGCAGCACATCTCTGAGATCTCAAAGAACCAAAATTTGTTAAGTACATCCAGAATACACAAACTTAATTCCTAATTACCTGATTCAGACTCAAGTTCAAAATCATGTATAAAAAGCTAAATTAAGCCTTTTTCTAGAAATAGTACTACATATGATCATTAATTTCACAATGAAAAATTTAAATACACACATTATATTAATCGTATAAACTTTGTTATAATATTTATACCTTAAAAATTTATAGAGTCAAAATAAAACAAAGGATTATGAGATTAGTAGCAATAGAATAGTCCTGTAATTTTGGTTTTTCTTCTATTCTATATCACATGGATCTTCTGACATGAGACAGAAATTCTGGATTTTCCTTTAGCAAGCATGTTTGGGTTTAGATGCATAGAGAGCCACACTCAAATGCCAAAGGCCCCTTTAATTTTTAATTGAACTTGAATTAAAAAAAAGATCATTTGCCTTATATGTCTGTAGACAACAGCAGAAACAAACATTTGGGAACCTTTATGAAATTTTATCCTGTTGGAAATGTGTCATACCATTAGGCCAGTTGATTGTTTTTCTTGGGAAACTTTTCTAGATGATTTATCCTTTTTCTTCAGATGTCTCATTTGCTCAGTGGTTTTCAGATTCCTTAGTTGGTGACTAAACCTCCTCCTCAAGATAACCCGTATCCTGGTTCCATTCTGAGGTCAGCACATTTATCCTTTTTCTTCAGATGTCACATTTATTCAGTGGTTTTCAGATTTCTTAGTTGGAGACAAAGGTAAAACCTCTTCCTCAACATAAGCCGTATTCTGGTTTACATTCTGAGGTCAGCACATCTTTAATGTATACAGGCTGATTAATTCAGCAGTCTTTTTTCTATTACCCAATGTCTCTCTACAGCTGTCATTCTTTCATTAACAATTAGAAAATCTAAAGATAACACAATAACATACAGGATCCAGATTCTTTGTGAATTTTCCATCATTATGTTGCTTATTTTTTTTCTTATTTTACTTTACTCCTTTTTGAAGGTCTTTATTATTTTAAAACTATTTTTAATCTATTACTATATATACTTTTTCTCCTTTCTCTCCTAAGCGTATGTATATTTTTAAACATATTATAACCCGCTTAGAAATTTATTTGGTCTGGATCTGTCTTTACTGAGCGTCTGTATTGTTTTGTTTTGTTGATCACATGAGATGAATCTTAAATTGTTATGTCAGCTGCCAGGATCACTCAGCTTAGTGAATGGCATCACTCATGCTGGTTAGTGGCTTGCTCCTTCCCACTTGGTTCCCTGAGAGCTTAGATTCATGGCGGAGGTACTGGAGGGAGATAGGTATACTGCCCCAGCTCTGAGAAGTGGTTAGGTTCTTGCTGTCACTGAATAATATGCCACCCTCCACTCATAAACCCCCTATTAGTATTACATAACAAGGACCCTTAAAAAAAGCTGTGTCATGTTTGCAGCTAGCACCAAGCCAGAAAGCTGCCTCTTAAAGAAGCCACCCTCTGTTTGATGCTAGCACCAAGCTTACCTAAGAAAAGACAGGAAGACAGATACCAAGAAGCTACGTTTCACAGTTTGTGTGTGTTTAATCCCCCCCGCCTGATGTTTTTAGAGTTTTCTTAAATTTTATGTGGATCTATGTTGGCCAAAGTTGGGGTGCCAGGTATTTAATTAATTTATGTAATTATTCTTTGTCAATAAAAAGATCAGGAGTCAGATATTGGTGTTAGAACCTGAATGATCACAGAAGCACCAGAGAAGCCACCAGTGACCTCCTATCTCTTCTGTTCCTCCATCACAAAGAGCTGAGATCCTCTCTAAGATCTGCCTTACTACTTCTTGTCTCTCAGTCTCTCCTCAGTCCTCCAAAATGTCTGTGGGTAATTTTGGTCCACTAGTGGCTAGCTCCAGCACCACCGTCTGGTTCAAATCAAGCTTTATTATCAGAAGGCAATAAAAATATCACACAATAAACCTCTATTCACAAATAGATAGAAGTGGAAAAGTCTGAAATGTACTTCAACTGATAAATGGTGATGCAAATATGGTGCGTATATATCTAGCAATACTATTCAGCTGTAAAGAAAACTGAAGCATGAAATTTCAGAGTAAATAGATGCAACTAGAAAATATAATATTTAGTGAAATAGCCCAGACACAGAAACTAAACTCCACATGCTCTTTTTCATCTCTGCTTCCAAAATTATCAGATGTGAATAAATACCCTGGAGTGACTTCAGAAACCAGGGAGTGAAAATGAAATCATTATAGAAAGTGGGGTAAATTAGATTGCTAAAAAGTTGTACACAGGACAACTACACTCAAAAAGAAGATGAAGAGGAGGGAGTATATCATGAAAGAAGGAAGGAAAGAAAGAAAGAAAGAAAGAAAGAAAGAAAGAAAGAAAGAAAGAAAGAAAGAAAGAAAGAAAGAGGGAGGGAGGGAGGGAGGGAGGGAGGGAGGGAGNAAAGAAAGAAAGAAAGAAAGAAAGAAAGAAAGAAAGAAAGAAAGAAAGAAAGACAGAAAGAAGATTGAAGCTTGGGAGTTACATATTTGAACTAACTAAGTGATAATATAAAGCACACAAAATAAAGGCATAAATCCAAAAATAGTGGAAAGGGGAAAAAGGAACCAGGGAAGATGTTGTAAGAGAAAAACCAGGGCCAGTTAGACTCTATTTGTTGCTGTGCATTGGGCAACATCTAGATGCAGATGCTGAAGTGTAAGTCTACTCACAGTAGGACTCAGATGGCAAACAGATCATCTCCAATCTTATGATCAGGGATACAGCAAGGCAATGAGCTGTAGGCAACATGGATTCTCATATTTATTTGAAAGCATAATTTGAAAAGGAGTTACAGATGCAAAGGGTCTGAAAAGGTACCCATGTTGATTTGAGCAAAATGTAAAGACTTGATTTCAAGTGAGCTATTTTTTACCCTAAAACTGGTCTTAAAATATAGATACTGTGTGACACATTTAATAAATCATTCATAAATATTTTATATTCTGTTCTTTATCATACTGACAGTCTCTCTTCTCTTTCAGATCATCCATTTCCTGGTGATGTTATGTTCCCCAGGGAAATCAGTTTTACAAATCTACAACCAAATCATACTGCTGTCTATCAGTGTGAAGCCTCAAATATCCATGGAACCATCCTTGCGAGTGCCAATATTGATGTTGTAGGTGAGCATCCCTGCGTCTTGACTTCACTTACCGCTTGCTGAAGGAAAATGCTCAGTTATAGTCATAAGGACCGGCTTTTTACGGGTGTGAATGTACGTATCTGTGTTCATGTGGTGGCCAGAGGACAACCTCAGGTAATATTCCTAAGGTACACTCTATCTTTATTTTTGGGACAGTGTCCCTCACAAGTCTGGAACTTATGAAGTAGCCATGGATTGCTTCCAGTGAGCATCAGGGATCCACCTGTTTTTATTCCCCATTGGCAGGATTGCACTCTAGTGCCCTTTTCTTTTTCTATTTATCTTTTAAACATAGGTTTATGTGGGGGGATAAATTGCTGTTTGTGCACTAAATTCTTTACTTACTGAGCTATCTCTCCAATCTAAAGTCCCAATGAATTTTGACATATAAATCATGGGGAAGAAAATAAATGTGTGGTTCACGTTCTGTGTAGGCATTGGATATTGTACCTAAATTATGCTTTCAGAATGTGCTGGTTTTGTATAATATTCAAATTCAGGAATTTGTACTGAAATGTTCAGCCATCTTCTATTCTTATAAATATGTCAAGGATATAGAAAATCTTCATTGTACCTAATTTTTGCAGAAAGGTATAAAACCTTATCTTTACTTCTGACCAGATGTTGTACCACTGATTCAAACTAAGAATGAAGAAAATTATGCTACGGTGATTGGGTATAGTGCTTTTTTACATTGCGAGTACTTTGCTTCACCCAAGGCCACAGTGATCTGGTAAGATGACTTGCTGTTCTATTAACAAAATGGGTGTGGGGGATTGTTCAGCTACCATTTTGCAGTCAGCACTGTGTTCCAGTTGCTTCAGAGAGCCAATGCCTCTGAGAAATAAAGAAAGAAATTTAATTACTCATCCCTCCTGAAGCATTGACTAGAATCCTGAGACTTTTTTTAAATGAAGAAATATACAGAGCCATTTGTGTTCATAAAGCACACAAAGAATTAAAATGATTCCTAAGACAATTTTAAAGATTGATTTGTTTTTCTATGATGGGTCTAGCTAAGGATTGTTATGACTTCTGGGCTGTCTGATTATTTATCTTAACCTACAGTCAATTGCAAACCCAATAAAGACTTTGCTAACATTCATTTTGATTTTAATAATGCTATTGTTGTTTAAGTCTAAACATATCACCCTAAGCATCTGCCATCTTAGTTGCTTTACTGATAAAGTTTGGTTACTTTACTGTGAAATGATTGTGCTATTCCCATACAGGGCCTGAAGTAGGGAGAAAGTAGTGAGGTCAGGCAAGGCAAAAGCAGAGTCATAACTTATCTGATTCAATTGTGAGGTTTTGTCCATTTTAAGGTTTTGGTTTTGTCTTCTAAAAATATTTGATGAAAATATTATTTATCTTGATTTCTGAAATGCTTTTAAACTTTGCATCTGAGGCAAGTCCCGTGCACGTCTCAGCCTAGCCCTCCCTTTGAAAACCCTGTGCTAGTGGCCCATTTGTCCTCTACAATTGAGAGCACAAGCAATCACTTACTGTGAGATGCACAGGGTTAATCAGGCTGTGACAAGAAGTGCTTGGAGAATGGATGAATGTGGGCGAAAATGAGCCTGAGGTTGATAGGGTAAGTGTAATACATGTCCACAGGACAGGCAAGACTTCCTGGCTTATAATATTTCTGAATGACCAATGTTCTCCTAGGAGAGCCGGAGGTTGGGAAGGTTTATTATCTGTTTCAATTACTGGCTTCCCCATTTGCTAGCCCAGAGCAATTATTAACTAAAGGCTTTACTATAAATAAGCCAGGAAATATTTATTAAGCTTTGAGGACACATGCAAAGCAATGCTAGAAGATGTGAGACAAATAGAGGCAACGGGAGAAGTAGGGGATTGGATTCTCTTCAGCTCTAGTCTGTTGGTCAGCTCTGATATACACCACAGACAGTTTGAAGAGAGAAATTAGTTTCCATGAGTAAATTCCATACAGTCTACCAAGCACCTAAAGAAGGAGTAAGCCTGGATGACATCAAGGAACAATATCTGAAGAATACAAAATTGTGTCCCAATCAAAAATCACTCATTTCTGCATCTCCACAGGGAAGTTGCTGATGAAACACATCCCCTTGAAGGTAGTCGGTACCATACCCATGAAAATGGCACTCTGGAGATCTACAGAACCATTGAGGAAGATGCGGGATCCTACTCTTGTTGGGTAGAAAACGCAATGGGAAAAGCAGTCATCACAGCCAATTTGGATATTAGAAGTACTGTTAATTTGCTTTTACATTCATGAGTTCTCACATGGGTTCAGTTTCTTTTTGTTTCCTCAAACAAAACAGTGTTATTTAAATTTGAGCACCTGTTAAAGTTCACTTGATTATATCTCAAAAGCACTCCATTGCATTTCATCTGAAAGACTATTGGTGGTATGGCAGGGTGTGATGTTCATAGATTTAGGCCATCTTAGCAGGTAGCTGTGTCTTATTAGTAAATCTTAAGAAATTCCTACTTAGGTATATTTTCAGATCTATGTTTTATTCCAGTAGTGAACTTGAGGTATTACCAAGCATTAGGTTTTCGTTTTTGTTTGTTTGTTATTTTTTTAAGCACTAAAGCAAAATCATAGAAGTTTGATCTCAAAAGAAAAAAAAAAGCAGTTTGACAACTTTGGGCAGGCTTTTGTTGTTCTCTAAACCAGCGAACTAGAAACATTCTTGTCAATCAGTCTTTCCTCTTCAGTGAAGTCCTAGGAAGCTGCCGATAGACTCAGGCTTCACTGACATTTTTATTTTTCATATTTTTTAATCTCACAGATCCATAGCTTTGATAGTAACAACTGCTTTTGTCCTAAGTTATTATGATCCCTGACTCATTCAGTAAGAATTCCCACAGGTCAATATTAAATGTTTAGAGTGTCCTCCCTCCTAAGCTCTGAGAGTACTTCTGAGTAAGAAAACAAGTGCAGCATCCTTTTTTCTAATCCTCCATATTTGTGTGGATACATTTATGCCAGGGCTTCACCATTTCTGATTTAATAATAAATATGTGTATATAAAATCACATTCTCCTTATAACATGATTATATATCTGGATGCTACAGAATGAGAACTTACATTATTTTCAACTTCCAGAGATAATTTTAGCTCACAGTTTTGTTATTTACTTAGCAAAGAGTGGTAAGAAAGTGTGCTAACATTAATTGGTGGTTGCACCTAAGTTTTCTCAGGTTTAATGTTAGAAAATTACAGTGGGACACAGCATGATGACAGTTTAGTTGGCGAGGTTGTCGACACTTTACACTAACAGAGTGAGCTGTGCTCTGCAGTTCTAACCACCACCTTTCTTTGACAACCACGCAGATGCCACAAAGCTCAAAGTTTTTCCGAAGAACCCTCGCATCCAGAAATCACACGCACTTGAACTACACTGCGAAAGCCAATGCGACTCCCATTTGAAACACAGTTTGAAGCTGTCCTGGAGTAAAGATGGGGAGCCTTTTGAAATCAATGGCACAGAAGACGGCAGGTGAGTCCACTGCTGTGAATGAACACTGGGTTGTGTGTGAGTTGCAGATTTCACATTAGAAAAAAAAGTCCCAAAAGTATTCACACTACACTAAAGTACACAAATTTAAACGTTTCATTCTTCAAATCAGTATTCATAAGATCTTAAAGTATTTATTGTTTGTTTTATGTCCTTCTTGTTTCTGCTCTGTATGTTTTATAAAATGTGGTTTCTCCTCTCAGAGCTGGAAATAGAAGCCAGGTGTGAGATGCATTTTACCTGCATAGGTTTAGGAGCTTCCCGGAGCACTGGGAAGACGGGAAGAGCAAGATGTCAAAGGTGTTGCTTTTGGGGTTTTTGCTCATGCATGGGCTGTACATCTCTGATCCAGGTATCTGAAAACTTCTGCCTCCTCCCCAGACACCTTGCCCACTTGCTGCCACAGGGACCCAACTGTTGCTAACCCATTGTCTGCCGGAAGCACTGTCACACTGCATTCTAAAATGGCAGTCAGTGTCCGTTCCCTTCTCCTTGCCAGTCTCACACGAGTTCTTCTCAACCATAAAATCCCAATTATATCTAGTAGTCATCTCGTTACAACATGTTGCCAACATTATCTGGCCCTTCTCTCAGTAAAAGTACCTTTCAGAACCCTCGGCAGATATCAAAATTCATGTGGTCAAGTGCATTCTATAGAAGGATATTCTATTCAGTCTCATACCTTTATTTAGGATATAGATTACATTTACAGTATTTTAAATAGTCGATACAGTGTGAATAGTCAACAGTCATTGTACAGTGTGATTTAGAGAATAATGGCATGAAAAATTGTAGCTGTTCAATACACATCTGTTTAAAAGCTTTTGTCCATCCCTAATCAGTTGAATCTGTGAATGTAGAACTTACATATACAAAGGCTGGAGATGCATTTCTGAGTATTCTGAACAGGAGGAATGCAGAAGATAGAACAAAGAGAAGAGCTTGAATGACTGATGAGAATCACTGGAGTTTAAGGGCAACAAAAAGATAAAGGGATCAATAGAACCCACTAGAATTAAGAGTCAGAAAGTCTGCTTTGTCTGTTTAATCACACAAAGGTCAGTTGTGCTTCTGCTTTATTGTCATTGAGTGAGAGCTAGGAATTGATCATTTTGAAGTCAAAACTCATCTGAAATTACACAGCAACTCTGAAGGTCTGGAGATAACCCAAGTTCTTTTTTGATGAGATCTCAGTGGAGTCTTGGTTAAAAGAATGAACTCGAACTCAGTGTTGTTCAAATCCCAATGCTGGTTTAATGGATTGCTGCCCTCACACTGTCTGCTCGATGTCTTTCTACCTCCACTTTTTATAACATGACTCGATGAAAAGGAAGAAAAAGCTGGAGCCTAAGACTATTGTGAATTAAGATTTGATCGTCTCAGAAAATAAAAGAAACAACTCATTGTTCACTATTCCATTTTGGACCATTCATTCATCATTTCTCTAGTTGGTTCCTTTCATGACTGTTATTGCATTGGCCTCATTGTTTTAATATCTACATATGCATACGCATGCCATTTCTCTATGCAAAGACACCAATTTCAGCTGTGACCACTGACGTATTGCAGCGTGGCTCTTGCCTCGTACTACTGACTGACAAATCGCATCATAGGAGTTGATGTGAGAACGAGGGGCCCTACCTCCAGACCAGTCAGCCCCATATGGTTCAGTTTCATTTCCTCATCTTCAATGTTTTCTGTTTATTAATGTAGCACTAAATTTTTGAATTATGTAAAACTGTCACATTTTCCACAAAAAAAAGCCATTGCTTACTTTTTTTTTTTCACTCATAGCTATTACTGTGAATGTACCTTAAATTTAATGGTACTTTTTGTTAAAAAAAAAAAAAAAAGGATTAGTATTGATAATATGTCTCTAAGTATAGAGTAAAACATAAAATTGGTAAAGGATTGATTTTTTTTGTGTGTGATAAACTATTGCAAACCGACATAATACAAAGAAATGGATTTTAAAAATAGCCTTGAGGCGATTTGCAGAAAGAAGTACAGGACTGCCACCTGGTGGTCAAATGCATGAAATGCTTCAATTATTACAAGTTGGAAATTAACTATTGGAGGACAGGGAAACATCAAAAGGGGGGAGGGGAGTGAGAAAAATATATAGCTCAATTAAAAATAATAAAGTCTACAAACATTTTTAAAAGATACTATCATCGCCGGGCAGTGGTGGCGCTTGCCTTTAATCCCAGCACTCGGGAGGCAGAGGCAGGCAGATCTCTGTGAGTTCGAGAACAGCCTGGTCTATGAGAGCTAGTCCCAGGACAGGCTCCAAAACCACCGAGAAACCCTGTCTTGAAAAACCAAAAAAAAAAAAAAAAAAGATACTATCAGACTCCATGATAATATTCTGGTTTTGTGGAACTGGGTAGAGTTCTAAAATCTTCTTTTTCCAGAAGCATCCTCCTTGATTCTGTATAAGGTTTGCTGTTTATAACATAACAATTATGTAATTATCAACAGTCACAAGGTAGAGGCAGGTGAATCTCTATGAGTTCCAGGATAGCCTGGTTAGCAGAAGGAGTTCCAGGCCAGCCTGGGAGCCAGGGAACTTACACAGAGAAATTCTTTCTTGAAGAAACTAAAAACCAAAACTCCTAAAATTTCCTAGCTCTGTTAGTATGATATGAAGTTTGGCCAGCCCAAACTTCTGTCACAACCCATAGGTCACAGATATGTAAAAGTATGATCCCATTTAATACTCTGTTGTTGCGTGTATATGGTGAGACTGTATTCCAGGTTTTCATCTGTGACCTTCTCTGGTAACATCTGCATTGTATGAACTGGTCTCATCACTCTGTCTTGAATCATTATCCATGCAGGAACTTGCAACATGGGTTGTGAAAGAAATGTATCTCTGCTCTTGGACATGTTCTTACTCACATCATGTACTTTTTGCTGTCTCCCATCCCAACAGAATATTGATTGATGGAGCTAATCTGACCATATCCAATATCTCGGTAGAAGATCAGGGTACTTATTCCTGTTCTGCTCAAACTGCTCTTGATAGCATTTCTGAGAAAACTCATGTAACTGTCCTTGGTAAGTGAAAACAGAGAGGATCTCTGCCCCATGCTTCCTAGGAGTGCTTAACTTCCTTTGTTTCTAGGCCTTAAAGCAAATGATTACTTGGGCCTCTGCTCTTACAGTGAAATCTGATTTTTTGTTTGTTTGTTTGAAGTGCAACTTTGCTTTTAAATTATTTCTGCTTTTCTCACATAAAAGAAATTAATTAATGCCTAATTATTTTTCCCTATGTGGGAACGTTGCCAGTAGCAGCAGGAGATACGCAATGCTGGCAGTGAAAAGAAAAACCAAGGTCTCGATCCACCCATTACTACTCTTGGGAGATGTGGGGCTGAGAACAGAAGAGAGCTCTATGGAGACCCAGGAGTGGATGCTTGGTGTTTACACTCTACACCAGAACCTTAGGGTGAACTCCCAGCGCCCCAGGAATCTGAACGCAGACATCAAGTATTCTATAAAGGAACATATTTGAATGTTTTAAGTACTAATTGGAAAACAGTGTGTACACTCCACTGGTGCAATCAATGTCATTAACCCTGAAATCACTAGCGTTTATAGCCCTCAGACCATCTGCTGGCTGCTTTCCAAATGCCTTTCTCTATTAACTCACCATGAGCTCTTCTTCCTATAAACATGCCCGGGAAAGACACCAACAAACCATTTAAGATGTAGCTTTCACTACAGGTATAGTATCCTGAGAAGTGTGAAGGGTATTCACACTCTTTCTTCTTGCCATCTATGTAGGCTTTCTAAATCTCACTGCTTAAGTCATAATTACTCCAGAAGATTTTTCCTACACAACTCCTTCTGAAGGGATCCTCCCACCATTAGAATTTCAAGTCAGCCCTATAAGCAGGCTCTGTATACTCTGTCCATATGCATTTAAGGAAGAGTTCCTGCTAACACTTATTGACATTTCCTAATGTAATCAGCTAAATACTAAATATTACCCGGGACCCCACCCTCCACAGGTAGCTTAACAATTTCCCACCATGGAAAGCGAGTTAGCTGCTGTTGAATTCCTTTGTATGAAGCCAGTAGCTACTAAGCTGAGTCCAATTAAGTACAAGCTACATTGTAGCAGGTCTAGACTTGGCTCCTTGGGTGAGATGTTTAGCTCTAGGTAAGTGAACTTCTTCAGGATTCTGCAAGTGAAAATATTTAATCCTCTCTTAGCTATTCTAGCAGCATTTAAAAGTTATAGAAGCTGAGCATGTGGTAAGCAATGCCGCATCTCAGGCAGCATGAATACAGAACATCTGGACATGTGAGCCTTCCTCCTCAGGATTTTGAGTGATAGCAGCATCGAGAGGTTGGCTTTCTGCTGTTGGTGGCCACCTTCTGAATTTTACTGCAATTTTTTAAAATCCACCCTCGTGATTACTCTTCCATTTTCTAGTACTGTGAACTTTTGGTAATTTTAAATATACAGCAACTATGACCATACATGCTGTTTATTTACATGGTAATCGCCTAACATTTTAGTAATATTTGAAAATTTTTACATAAGATGGGGTGATATTTTAAAACTGCTTCCTTGGTTTTAAAGTATAATTTTTAAGTTTTAATATCTGATTAAAACATACCAATAATTGACCATAAAATGATTCTGGTCATGTGTATAGCTTCTAAAATATTTTATCTTAGAAAACAATATTTTAAAAGCCTAGACATAAACAAGTTTTCCTAGAAGTTGTTTCCAGAAATTTTAGCATAAAAATATTTTAAGAGGAGCTGGAGAGATGAATCAGCAGAAGATCTCAGGTAAGCTCTGTAAGTTCACTTGTCAGCACCCACATGGTGGCTCACGGCCACCTATAATGAAATCTGGCGCCCTCTTCTGGCCTGCGAATATAGAACACTATGAAGGAATACATTTTGTGGGGAAGGAAGACTGGGAAGAACCTATGGTTTTGTGCACTTCTGGCAAGCAGTCTACTCATGAAATCCTAGCCTGGAGAAATACTTTTTTTTATTCAAGTCCCTGAACTTTGAATAGAGTTATGTGCCAAACTTTAAAAGTAAACATGTTCCATTCTGAACTATAAATAATGTTTTTAGTCAATGTTCACTTAACAAGAACTTGTCAAATAATATAGGCCAGCATGGATAATAGTCTTACTGTCTCCTCCAAGCTGAAACATATGAGCTCCGTGAATACTAGGAATATTAGAGCAAATTTTGACAGTAAGGTTTATTTGTGGTAAGAACTCCCTATTTTACATGGACGCACACACAATTTATATATAAACCTTAACACTTCAATATTTGTAATTGCCTTTCATTTACCACTTGTGTTGCATTTGCCACTGCCCAATATATATCTGGCATCTGTGCTGCCATCTGACTCGTGCCGAGATTCTTCTCCTCTCCCTCTCTTTCCCTGGAAATCCCACATATCCTCTCCTCTCTAGCTACTGGCCTTTCATCTCCTAATTAAAGCAATCAAAAGGCACCTTGGCAAATAGACATCTTCACAGTGTACAAAAAGATTATCCCACAACAGGTAGCTTCTCGATATTCTTATTGTTACTTTTATGCATCACTGATAAAAGTAAAATATTTTCAAGGCTCAGCTTCTCTTTGAATCACTTCCCAAGAGAGGCAAATACTCTCACCAAATAAAATAACATCATAAGAGGCCTGCTGTTTTCTGGGGGATGTGGTGGGGAAGTGGATCTGGCGAAAAGGGGTGTGGAGGGGAACCAGGAGGAGTGCAGGGAGGGGAAGTTGTGGTCAGAATGTGTTGTATAAGAGAAGAATAAGTTTCAAAAGGTGAGAATGTGCTTTGTAAACGTCAAAGAATCTTCAGTGTGTAAAAGGACTATTGCAAGGTGGAGGCTTGAAAGATACACTGGAAGCTTTGACTACTAAGTCCTCTCAGGAAATTGAACTTGGCTGATGGTCAATGATCTCGCAATCTCTTGAAAAAAGGTAGAACCATCTCTGCTCTGGCACCCGTACTGTGCACTATCATTTTACAGCTATCTTTTGTTATTGATTAGGTGTTCCAGATCCTCCAGGAAACCTTCTCTTGTCAGAAAGACAGAACAGGAGTGTCCGGCTGTCCTGGGAAGCTGGAGATGACCACAACAGCAATATCAGTGGTAGGAAACTTGAAATGACCTTCATCTTTACCCAGCTGTGTCAAATGCATATCATAGACATATCAATTACCATTGGGAGATTATCCTTTTAAAAATAGATTTGTATTAGTGTGTGTGTGTATGTGTGTGTTCCCCTTTTTATATGTCTGTGTACCTGTGAAGGTAAAAAGAGGACATTGAATTGGGACCCTCTTATACTGTCTTACCCTCCCTTCTATTGCCCATCTTCTATTAGTACTTTTTTTGTTTTGTTTTGTTTTTCGAGGCAGGGTTTCTTTGTAGCTTCGGTGCCTGTCCCGGATCTAGCTCTTGTAGACCAGGCTGGCCTCAAACTCCCAGAGATCCGCCTTCCTCTGCCTCCCGAGTGCTGGGATTAAAGGCGTGCGCCACCACCGCCTGGCCTAGCTTGGAAACTTTAATTCTACTTTCATGTCACATACATTTACATGCTTTTATGTGTTTATATAAGACCCCCAAACCACAAATGAAAATGGACAGATAATTTTATCTTCTTGAGATTAACTTAATTACTTCGTAAGATTTTCTCCACACTTACTCATTTTTTTGTAAATTATGTGACCTTTTTCTTCAACTTGTTGTTTGTTGTTGTGTTTTTTGGTGTGTGCAAACTTCCATGTATGCAGGTGTACATGCACACATGTGTACATTTGTCTGTATATGTGCATGTATGTAGGTCAGAGTTCAACCTTGAGTGTTGTTCCTTAAGCACTTGGCTACCTTTTGGTTTGTTTGATTGTTTTGACACAGGATCTCTCATTGGTCCATGATTAGCTTAGGGCCTAGGAGTAGTAGTAATTTTCTTGTTTCCACCTTTACCTTACTGAATACAAGGGCACACAACCAGGTTTGTGAGTGTGTGTGTGTGTGTGTGTGTGTGTGTGTGTGTGTGTGACAGAGAGAGACAGAGACAGAGATACAGAGAGACAGAGACAGAGACAGAGAGAGTTCTGAGAAATGAACTCAGGGCTTCAAGCTTTCAAGGGAAAAAAAACTTTACTGCTCTGTCAGTCTCAAAATCAGTTTTCTTTTTTAAGCTCTTAATGTTGCCAATAAATCTTCATAGACCATCAATAAATTCAGTATATTTTAATGGTTTGTCCACATTCTTATCTCAGAGTACATTATAGAATTTGAAGGGAACAGAGAGGAACCTGGAAAGTGGCAGGAGCTAACTCGAGTCCAAGGAGAAGAGACAGAGGCTGTGTTATCTTTGGCTCCATATGTAAGATATCAGTTCAGGGTCACAGCTGTGAATGAAGTGGGGAGAAGTCAGCCCAGCCAGCCATCGGACCAGCATGAAACTCCACCAGCAGGTATGGATGGCCCCTTTGTGTAACAGAACATTTTATACTGACAGACAACAACCACAATAAAAAAAAATCTTTTACATTGGCCAACTCTTTGGTAAACGGAGAGAAACTCAAAGCCATCCCACTAAAGTCAGGAACACGACAAGGCTGTCCACTCTCTCCATACCTCTTCAATATAGTGCTTGAAGTTTTAGCAATAGCAATAAGACAACATAAGGAGATCAAGGGGATTCGAATTGGAAAGGAAGAAGTTAAACTTTCATTATTTGCAGATGATATGATAGTGTACATAAGCGACCCCAAAAACTCCACCAAAGAACTCCTACAGCTGATAAACACCTTTAGTAATGTGGCAGGATACAAGATCAACTCCAAAAAGTCAGTCGCCCTCCTATACACAAAGGATATGGAAGCAGAGAGGGAAATCAGAGAAACATCACCTTTCACGATAGCCACAAACAGCATAAAATATCTTGGGGTAACTCTAACCAAGGAAGTGAACACATTTTTAAAAAAAGATCAAGTATGTAATGTGGGACTTTAGATTCCTCCAAATAATTTGAAAAGTTGTATAAAACAGCAATGTAGAATATTAGAAGTGATTCTTTTAATTTTTAGAGGTGTCTAATTGTTTGATAGAGAACAGAAGATTATTACTCTGAATAGTTTTTGATAGTATTTAATTTCTGAATAGCTAAATATCATGTTTGAAGTAGATTTTATTATGTAAATTCTAAATGGAAGTTCAGTGTATAAAGGAAGCCATGGATTCAGTTTCCAAAGAAACACTTTTAGCTCATAGGAAATCTTTTAATATTTTAAAACTGTGTGCTAGTGTTATGTCTTGCACATTTAGCCTTTTTATACTTCCATGTTTATCTAAATCATCAGTATAATTTTGTAAATAACCAACAGAGACAGTGAAAGCAATTTATACTACAGAATTAGCATCAGGCAGTATCATTGCCATGAAATGGTGTTTGCTTTTTCTGGAGTAAAGTAAGCATACTGGGTTACAATCTACCTTCTGACAAGGAAAAAGCAAAGTGAATTAATCCTGAATCTGGTGCTTGCATGATTTTAGTTTGCACCGGACTCTGATAAAATTCTTGTTAGGGTGTTTCTAATAAAATGCCTCAGCCTGAATGCATTTTATTTCATGAAAGTTTCTTGTTAATGTTGATACATGAATTTCAATTTCACTATGCTAGAGGCATATGTTCACAACATCCACATCTCTCAATAATTCTGACAGAAAAGTGCAGTTTGAAAATGAAAACATGTATATTAAAGCAGGCTTAGAATTTTAATTAGCAGGCTTAAATTTAAGATATATGTAATAAATCATGTACTGTCCACAGAATAGCAATTATAGAACACTGAGAATGCTGTTTTACTCCTTTTAGTAAAATGTATTGTCTTCTCAGAAATTTGATTTACTGAAATTAATAAATATAAAATGTTTGATTATTTGGCTTTTGAGGGCTTAGGTATGATGTTTAATCAACTGGTTACTATACAATGTAAAAATATTTTTAATGTTTGTCATTTCTCAGCTCCAGATAAGAATCCACAGAACATCAGGGTTCAAGCATCCCAACCCAAGGAGATGATTATAAAATGGGAGGTGTGTATTCCCTATAATGCTAATGTGCTTTCTCTTGATTATTTATTCATTTTAAGTAGGTTTTCTAACTATAATGACATAACAGGATTTTTTTAAGAACAACACAATAATTGGAGAATAAAAAATTAAATTTTAATTTGTTGTCAATGCTTTAAGATTACAGTGATTAGAATTAGCTATAAAATAGAGATGCAATTCACTGGTAAAGTGCTTGCCTAGAAAGAATGAGACTTTGGACTTAAATCAAGAAAAACAAAACAAAAGGAATTAGTATAAAATGGGGATTAATTCTGGAAAACGATTTAATGATAGATCAAGAAATTGATCTAGATGATATCTGTTAATGGAAACTTCAAATTTCTAGTACTTTGTTTGAAGTTTTTAAGATATTTTCACAGTTAAACTATAGTAAAAACCTCTCACCATATGGTCTAATAAATATTACACAAATATCCTTCCAAAAGAAGAGCCATAGGTCTTATAAGCATTAACTCAGATTCTGAATACAGCCTCATCTTTCTCTGCTTTGGACACAGACACTGAGGGCCTTCCAAAGTTCCCACACTAAAACTATTAGAAATGTATTTAGGAAATGTTACTAAATCAAATCACTCTTTGACTTTGGCAAAACAATTTATATCTGCTTAGATAACTTTCATGACAGTATTATTTCATTATGTAATTCACAAGTTTATTCTGGAACCAGGAGGTATGTTGTAGATGTTTCAACTGGGCCTGGGTACTCCACAGACACTTGTTCTCTGTGCTTTGGTTGATTGTCATTGGCTATTATTGCAAAGAGAAGTTTCTTTGACGAAGGGTGAGAGCTACACTTATCTGCGAGTATATGGATAGATATTAGGAATGCAGTTAGGAATTATGCTTAAGTAGTAAATTGGTGCTAGTAAGTTCTCCACTAAAACCCTTGACATCACAACTCCAAGAGGTTGGCTAGATTTCCAGTACCAGGGACGATTTTTCTCTTCGGATCTGCCTATAGAGACACAACTACAGGCAACTAAGGGATGATGTGTGTAAGAGACAGTCTTCCCATGGATTAAAAATCCCTAAGTGATTATTTAGTACTTAATGTTCAGCCCTAAAATATATACATACCAGTAAAACTAAACGGATCGATCAGGTTGTATTTATATATTTAGGCATGTGTGTGTATGTGTGTGTGTGTATGTCTGTGTGTGTGTGTATGTGTGTGTGTAGCAATAGTAACCAACGAAAAACAAACTACAGTGTTGAGCAGGAGTAAGGCAGGAGTCCCTAGGAGAGGTGGGAGAGAAGAAAGGGAAAATGATATCATTCTATTTTACTTAAAAATTTATAATATTAAAGTGTGGATTTAATCATCTAAGAGGATTTAAAAAAAATAGCTGTTGCCATAGTTTCTGTTCATTGTTCCCTAGCATATTTAAATGAATTTTAAAATTTGTTTCAGTAACATAACTAACTTTAAAGAGAATGGGTAAATAACACCTAAACAGCAAACAAGTGAATAATTTGCCCAGACAGTAAGCTGAACTAAGGAAGTAGGAAATTGTCTGACAACTAGCTTAAATGAGCATAGCTAGGGTATTCAACTCCCAAGTGCTAAAGGTTTTATTATATGAATTGAAAGTTTCACTTATACTTAAAGATGAAACTAAGAAAAATTAACTGGAAAATGAAGGGAACATCATGGAAAACATTGTTTAGAAACTGTGATGCATTCTCAGAAGTTGGCAGAAGGGTGCATTTTAACTATTCTTATCACACAAATATACATATTTATGGTACAGTGCAAATGTACATGGTTTTACCATTACTATAGTCTACAATATAAACATATTCAAATTAACATGTGGTCTATGATAAGTACACACAATTTCTGTCTTGATAACAAGAGCAGAGGCTTTACAAGCCCTTCAATGACTTTTGTAGATTCTTGTGTCCCTAACTTAATAATGTCTTTCTAGAGACCACTTCACTGTGGTCAAGGCTAGAAGAGAAAGGGAAGGCTAGTGGTCTCTTTACCCGATTCATCTTTGCTGTTCTGAAACTGAACTTGCCTTAAGTTATTTGAGATTTACTGAAGTTTTATTGACTATTGCCTCAAAGCAAAATACAAAAGTCCTTCAGAAGCTCAGGGACCAAATAGGCAAAATAACTAAGCAAATGTTCTTAACACTGGCACAGTTTATTTTATAATTTGTCAGAGCACATTATTAAATTTATGTTTTTCCTTGGAGCAAAATATCAACAAATTGAATAATGTTAATCTTACATATTCATTGTCAATAATGATTGAAAAAATATAATTCTTGATTGTAGGCTGGACCTCAAAGTTTGTACCAGAGACTAAAGAGTTGGCTTGGTGGTTAAGAACACATACTGTCTTATAGACGATTGAGTTTTTTTCTGAGTACCCATGATAGATGCCCCATAACCTGCTGTAACCTCATCTCCAGGTGTTCCAATGTCTAGATTGGAGTTCACGGGCACCTCCACTCACTTACACATACCCACACACAGACATACTGCATATAAGTAATTAAAAGTAAAAATAAATTCTCATACAGCACTCAGGAGGCAGAGGCAGGCAGATCTCTATGAGTTTGAGGTCAGTGCTGAGATTAAAGGTATTTGCTACCAGTTTAAGAGACATTTGTGTGTGTTTATGTGTGTGTGTCTCTCTGTCTGTCTTTATTATTTTCTTCTAGTTTGTTTAAATAATTACTTTGAAATAAATGTAAAACTAAAATGGTTTGTTGATAGAGCATTCTGCTTTCAGTGTGATTCCAACCGATGCTTCTAATAAGTACTTTAGCCAGTTGTATTGAATGAAGAAGAATAAATGGTGCAAGAACATTTTATATGACATTTAATCACCCACATACACAAAATTACTCTTAATATAAATTAACTTCTAATCTAGGATGAAAATGCATTTTAAGTGAATTTTTATATAAATTACTGAATCATTTAAATAAAGTACCCATTTGTAAAATTAAATTGATAATTTAAACCACATTATTTTTCTTTAAAGTTTTCCTTAATTAAAAACTAAAATGGAAATAATCAATTTCTAATTTAATAAAAAACCAGAAACTCTTCCACAAAACCTTTCTATATGGCAAAATAAAGTGAGTGAAATAGCCATTTTGTATCAAGGAGCTGAGAAAGTATTCATTAAAAAGAGGAAGTACTGCTTTTGGGTCCTCTCTATAAACATGTCCATTTTCCAAAATTAAAGATAGTTCCATCTCCCTCTTTTAATGGAAGCTGGAACTGAACCTGTGGAGGAAAGTATTCTGTCCGAGGAGCCATGGCCCAAGAGTTCATGACCACATAGTTTCTGTTTCTTTGACAGAAAAAAAAATGTAGAATATAGCAGAAGCTTGAGAAAAACTAAAACACTGTTTCCAATTTATTTTATATATGAACATTTAGGTTTCACTATATGTGTGTAACTGAGGCTCCTAAAGTGTCCCGTGTCTTTGAATGGTAGAAGACTTATGCATAAGATTAAATAAATAAAATGACAAAAATGCTTCTGACAGTAAAGATCTCTAATTTGTAATTGTCATACATTCATTAAAATGAATCACTGCCGCCTTTTGGTCAACATATCTACAAGTCCATAGAGTATGTCTTTCTGTTTTAGCCTTTGAAATCCATGGAGCAGAATGGGCCAGGACTAGAGTATAGAGTGAGCTGGAAGCCCCAGGGAGCGCCTGAGGAATGGGAAGAAGAAACAGTTACAAACCACACACTTCGTGTAATGACACCTACTGTCTATGCTCCTTATGATGTCCAAGTTCAAGCCATCAATCAACTCGGCTCTGGACCTGAGCCTCAGCCAGTGACACTCTATTCAGGGGAAGACTGTAAGTGGTTCATCCTTAAATCCTAAACACATCAAGAAAATTTTCAAGTTACTACATTTGTGTCAGTATTTTCAAGTACCTATTGCTTGCAAAGACAACATACCATAGTGGGAGGCTGCTTGTTCATTGCCAGCTGCCCAGACTCGAAATAACCACACAGAAACTATATTATTTGCAAACTGTTTGGCCAATACCATAAGCACATTTTTAACTTGCTCTTATATCCTAAACTAAGCCATCTCCAATAATCTGTATATCGCCATGTGGCTGCGACTTACTGGGTAAAGTTCTGTATGGCATCTGTCTCTGGCGAGGCTACGTGGCTGCTTCCTGACTCCACCTATTCTCTCTCTCTCTCTCTCTCTCTCTNATATCTTTACAACATACTACCCGTGAAACAGAAAAATAAACACATGCATGCCTCAAGATGCATGCCTCAAGGTTAGGGAGTTAGGGATGATCTTAAGAGAGTTAGTTGATCAAAGTAGTGTTAAAGAAGAACTTTGGGAATACATAGCTTGTTGATATATATAGTTCTGGCCCAGCGTGCACAAAGGTCTGTGTTTGAAGCCCTGATATGATGAAACTCAGATGTGATGGCAACTGCCTTTAATTCCAGTACTTAGAAGGTAAGGACTGAAGGATCAGATGTTCAAGGTCATCCTCGGCTACATAATACACTGGAAGCTAGTCTAAGCAACATGATACACAATATTAAAAGAATAATAAAGTTCTCACAACAAAGACAAAAGCCAAACCATAACAACAAAATAAGTATTTTGGAAGTTTCAGCCTTATTCAAAAACCTGTTAAAGTTATTTATATTTTGAAAATCAAAGACCTGGAACCATCACAAGCCTCTGTGAAGGAACATAATGATCATGAGGTTCCCAAGGTTTCCTTAGATTAACGCTTTCTGTCAAAGACTTCTTAGCAACAGCCTGCTACAAATCTCTGGGCCTCCTTTGCGTGCCTGGAGTCTGGCAAACACAGATGAGATACACACCCAGGTTTGCGTATGAAATTTTAACCATATGAATAATTCTAAAGTAGCTGTCACAAAGTTATATTATTAAATATTAATAGCATAATAGCTGCTACAACTATACTTCCAGAAAAAGAAAAGACTGCACTGGGCAACTTTCCATATTAGGAGATATTCTCATTTTCTTCTAGTATCTGAAGTCATGTTTTGAATGACGAAGGAAAGGTTAAGAATGATAATAATCTCTTATCCTACCAGTCTTCATATTATTGTACCCAAATTAAAAAAAACACAAAAAACACCATTAATGAACAATTTGTTTTGCTGGTTCCTTCGTAGTAATCTTGGTTCTAAAGAACAAAATGACAGTGCTGGTCTCATGACAATATATTCCAGTGCATATGAGTTGATCCAGGTAGAACTTCTAAATACCTGAAGCTTAGTACGTACTCAGTTCATGTTGATTGTTATCTTTATTTTGCTGAGATAAACACTATGTACAAAATCAATGTGA
This sequence comes from Alexandromys fortis, assembly GCF_014885135.2. Classification (NCBI taxonomy): domain Eukaryota; kingdom Metazoa; phylum Chordata; class Mammalia; order Rodentia; family Cricetidae; genus Alexandromys; species Alexandromys fortis. The sequence continues at coordinate 7,563,011 of NW_026067947.1, forward strand.
GTAGAAAAGGGTTTATTTAGGCTTATAACTCTTAGGCCAATGCTCCATCACTGAAGGAAGTCAAAGAATTCAAGACAAGAGCCTGGAGGCAGGAACAGATATAGGAGAGGCCATGGAGGAATGCTTCTGATTTCCTCAGTCTGAATAATTATACAACTCAGGACCACAAGCATGGGGGAGCTAGCACCCACAGCGGGCCAGGCCTTCTCAGGTCAGCCAATGAATCAATAAATTGCCCCACATACTTGCTTAAAGGCAATATGATGGAGAAATTTTCTCAGTTTGAAGCTGCTTGTTCACTGATGACCCTGGCCTAAGTTGACAAGATAAAGAAACAACCCAGAATCTGGCCCAGACAACTGTTCTCTTAATGTCAAACTAATTCCTAAATAATTTCATCATGTTACTGGGGCTGATTTTTCTTCTTATTCAGAGAACATGCCAGTGGACATAGCTTTAAATTTCCATTTGCTTTTTCTCTCGTTACTGCCATCATTTCTCAATAGGATAGATAAAGTAACTCCTGTGGGCTCAGGAACTCCTCTGTACCAAGAGACTGCTGGTATTGTTTGAAACCAATAGCACATAAGTGCATTATACAGGCTAAATGCTATGAAGATCACTTTTGGAAGGAGATTTTATGAACTGTGTGTAAGGCATTGGATGCTAATCAGTTTTAATGTTTACAGATCCTAGTACAGCTCCTGTGATCCATGGTGTTGATGTTATGAATAGCACATTAGTTAAAGTGACCTGGTCATCAATTCCAAAGGAAACAGTACACGGGCTTCTGAGAGGATACCAGGTTGGTATCAGGTTGATATTTTTAAGTAATTTTTCATTTCATTTTCACTTCCTAAATGATACTGTTGAATTTGTTTCTTTCCTGAGATTTTTTAACTGATTTGAAGAGGGCAACCGAGTATCTTTTACTATGGCTGCTATGTTAAAAGGTTTGCATCTTCTTTGCAGATAAATTGGTGGAAAACCAAAAGTCTGCTGGATGGAAGGACACACCCCAAAGAAGTGAACATCCTAAGATTCTCAGGACAGCGAAACTCTGGAATGGTTCCTTCCCTAGATGCCTTTAGTGAATATCACTTAACAGTCTTAGCTTACAATTCCAAAGGAGCTGGTCCTGAGAGCGAGCCTTATATATTTCAGACTCCAGAAGGAGGTGAGAATATGAAAAGAGCCACCTATGCAAATTACCCAATGTCTCTGCTAAACATTCGCTTCATTATTGATAGTTAACGTGTAGCTCAGAGGACTTCATATCTTGGTTTCTCTAAATGTGTTATCTCAAGGGGATTTTTTTGTTTGTTTTTCTAGAAATTCATTGGTTTATGACTACCCATTTATGATCTTGTGTTTTCTAGTACCTGAGCAGCCGAGTTTTCTCAAGGTCATCAAAGTTGATAGAGACACTGCCACTTTATCCTGGGGACTTCCTAAGAAACTAAATGGAAATTTAACTGGTTACCTTTTACAATACCAGATAAGTAAGTACAGAATTGAATTAGATTTAATCTACTGAAGATTCAGTTTTTGTTTAAGGAATTGGGTTGCTACACAGTGAGCAGTATTCCCTACAGTGCAAGGAACAGTAAAATAAAGGTAAGCTACAACCTCTATGTGTTTCAATAAGAAACTTTTGTTTTATTGGAGCATGGTTATGTTCACCAATTTATATATTACCTATAGCCATTTTCTCACAAGAATGGCAAATGTTAGTTAGGGTAACAGAGATTGCATTTTCTCACAGTATTAAGTATCCACATTTTATATTTACAAAAGATCTGTTTACTTCTATTTTGTAATTAAAACAGTGATTACTAAGAAAAGTGTATGTACCATCTATTTGTGAGTAACTTTGAGAATGTTGTGCCAGGGGGCAGAGTTAGTGAATAATGTAATGGAGATTTAAAGTACATTCATGGCATCATAATAAGACTGACTCTTCCAAGGTGGTTGAATGATTCCATTATCAAGCCTAAATATATTTGTCTGGGTAGAACTCCCTATTGATTGTTTGCTAGTCAGGCAGGTTATGATGAGGGACTCAAAAAAATCTCTGCATATTTCTGTGTCACTAGGTTGAAAACAGTTAAGCTCGCTTAGAACATTTTAAAGTCATAACATCTCCTACCTGAAACAGTCATCAAATATAAGCATGATTTCAGACTGAAAAGTGGAACTTTAGTCATATTTCAATGATGAGACTTAACAGCCATGAGTTGCTAAGTAGCCCACGAACTGATCTCTTAGCCATTCCACCTACTCTGTTCACAGAAACCAACCTAATTGTGGACCTGGTGGATTACTCTGCTGTCTCTTGAGTTTTCACATCTGGGTCACATATGAGCATTAGGTCCCATTGATTGCTGCTGTGCACTGCACACCCGTTTAATTAAATATGGATGAAATCCAAGAGAAGTTGTGGTTTTTACCACTAGTTTGCTTTGTAGTAAGTGCTTCCCCGTGCTGTTCCATGCAACCTTTGCAGAGCATGCTATGGTGTACATTAGTCCTCTTTTATGGATGAAGGAATCGATACATAGTCCACTTGTGTATTTGAAGGTCATACCACAATGTTAAGTGCTGGATTAGGATGAATAATACTCAAGTCTGTCAATGTCCAAATTTTGAGTTCTTAAGCGACACTCTTCCAAGGATCAATTTTTAAGACTGTGGACAGAACTGAAATATTTTATGAGTTTTAAATTTTTATTTTGTCCTATCTTTAAATTTGGTTAAATTCAAACATTTTGTATGATCTGTCTGTAAGATTTAAATTTGATTTAATAACTATTGCTCATAATACAGTAGTTGAAATATTAGTAATTATAATAGTCATTGTACTTCTTAAAATTCACTAATATTAAATTATTTATTTCATTATTAATAATAAATGCAGGGTATATTTTATATAGTGTGCTTTTCCCTTGTTCTGCTCCAGTCTAATTAATTGCTATTTGTATATTCCAGAGTGGCATATACTTTCCCTCATTCTTGCATTGATTTTAGTAATTATTTTAATTGACTCTGTAGTGTTTAATGGTGATAAAGTGACTAATATCTTTCCAGCTTTACAATTATTAGAATACTGCTTGGTTTCTTGATGTAACTGCATTATATAAAACAAGGAAGGCATTTTATGTAAATAAAACATTCTCTTTTTATGAGTGCAGAGAGGATTTTTTTTTGTAGCCTTTTTCTTACCATTGGTGTCTTCAGACCTTAAACATATCCCTACATAATTTCACCTGTTTTGCATTTAGCATAGTGTTCAGGGCACAGTAGATATTTAAAAGCACTTAATTCATTTATCAGTTCAGTGGACCATTGATTCTCTCTTTGCTGAGCTGAGAGAGCTCCCAACTTCCAATAAGTTAACTGCAAGGTTTGGATTTATGAGGGCACAAATATGATGCACATTCAGTACACTGCACACTTTATTTTTTTAATTTGCTTTTATTCTCTTGTCAGTTCAGACATGTTTATAATGAAATTTAATCCCTCTCATTCCTTATTATCCTGTGATACCCTTCCCTCTCCCACTGAATCCCTACTTCCCAAAATGTCCCCTTCCTGCTCCCATGTCTTTTTCCATGTATGATCTACTGTATTTAATTCGAGTTGCTTGCATGAGCATGACAGGAAGTTATTTATGGAGAAAGGGCACCTTATCTGTGATTTTTCCATTGAAGTAAGTGACACCCCTTCTCCCAGTCACCACTGATTGTCAATATCCCCTCAGGGTAAAGTGGGATCCTCTTCCCTGCTGAGATATTGAGGGGCACACCTTGAGCTGATAGTTCCAGTGAGTTCATCTTTTCAAAACATACTATTTTAGCGTAGCCAGTGAAGTGTACCTCTGAAAAAAAAGTTGATTGCCCCATTATATTATCATTATTGCACCAATGGGTAGATCTCAGCAGATAGATCAGAGTTATAGTTTGCAGGGTTCACAACTTGGTAAAAATGCTGATGAATTCTCTGCAAGTATCTGGTGTTGTCTTCTATTAGTTGCTGTAATAATAATAATTGTCTGTACCTGGGAAGAGCTGATAGTAATGAATAATGATAGAAACTTTTTCAGTAAATAGGAACGAAAGGACAAGTCACTGTAACTTCCATTGTGAAGAACTTTGAAGCACTGATTTTTATGCTTATTTCTTCAGTAAACAACACCTACGCGATTGGAGAATTAAATGAAATCAATGTTACTACTCCATCTAAATCTAGCTGGCGTCTCTCAAACCTCAATGCAACAACCAAATACAAGTTCTACTTGAAGGCATGCACCTTAAAAGGCTGTGGGAAGCCAATAAGTGAGGAAATTGTCACACTGGGAGAAGGGAGTAAGTACATGATGCTTTTGCATGTTATGTTTTCACGCAACTGCACTAAAGTGCAGGTACCTAGTCTCTGTACCCAAATCTAGCTGATCCTCTATGCACCACCAACACAAATACAGATTTTACTGATCTGTTTATAAGGCTCACATTTGTTCATGGGTTTCTGAACAACAACTAATCATAACTTAATTTATATAAGGTCAGAAACATACTTCTAATTAAATAAAATAAGTGAACATAGGCTCATAAAATTTCTCACAAGGTTAGGAAAAGGATATTTTTCTTTGAAGAATATTTCTTTCTAAATATTGTCTTTTACTTTGGTAGACATTTAATAGAAAAAGAATCTAATATATACCACTTTTATTACTTGACTCATAGTATATTAATTTATATATCAAATTTGACTTATTGTCTGATAGTTCAAGCTAAGTAAGAGTTGAAAATGACTTATCAGTCTTTGATCTTACATGTAGCACAGTTATAATTAAATTACATTTCTATCTCTCCCTTAGATTCTAACAGTATCCCTTAAAATTTTTTTCTCTAAGAAAATTTTAGGATTTTTCTTGCCCATTTATATATAATATCCTTAATGCATCAAGATTGAAAAAGGTTAAGTAGTAAAGTAAAATGAATTCAGGAACTGATGTTCATATCAACAAGTTAAGAAAGGCAGACTCATATGGGGTTCAGAGTGCTCAAGCATAGGAGGGCTCAAGGGGAGAGAAGAGAGTTGATGAAAGCAGAAAATAAGGGAAACAAAACCATTTATTCACAAATAGTTTACGGCAAATGTACTTCTATTCTGAGTGGTTTTCTGAAGTGTAGATTAGGAACACTATGAAATCGATGGGAGAAATGAAGGTAATAGGAGAGTAGTGAGGAAGAAAACCAAATTGTGCAACATTTACTATGACACAATTGTGATTCCCTTAAGTGTGTGTATCACAACCATTCGTTGTATTCCTGCTAAGCACTGTTGCACTCTGAACTTTACTACAGGCTTCTTCCTGTAACAGTTTCCATCTTTGGGTCCCTGTTTTCCCCTCGACACTTTAGTTGTTTTTATAGAAAGAGTGTTTTCCAATAGCATCTCTCCCAAACCCATGAGTTCAGGACAAATCAAACACTGGATGATATGACAAACTCATTAATCTAGGAAAATGCTAGACTTCGAGATAATGACAATTGCTCCAGTTACTAAAGAAGATTATATCTCAAGGTTACAAACTGGCATCAAATGTTCAATTCACAGCAGTCCGAAGAATAGATTAGTGATCTAAATACTCAGTTTCCATATTGTTCATACAAGATATCAAACCACAGAGACAGTTGCTGTATTGATAGAAGTGACAACTTAAAAATCAGGAGAAATATTAGTCCCATTCTTGACAATAAGGAGCATGAAAAAAATCCAAAGAATTGCCTTAGTCTTACTCCACATCTTCTGCATATATTGGGAAACTGGGCTTTTTTTGCATTCATGCTTAACAAACTTTCCTGGAGACTGAAAATGTTGCTGGGTGGTTTCATAACTGATGTCTCATTTTGCTAATGTGCTTCAGTGTGTAAAGGAAGATTGCTTCACTATCCCATGTTGGTTATTAAAAACTGCGATTCTAAGGTGTTTGTGTTCTTTTCCAGGCATCTGAATTTTCAGTATTCCAGCTACTGCCCTTTCCTCTGTTGACACTGCTTTCTCTTCTATAGTCATATATTGCCATGTAGTAAATTATAGTAGCATTTCCATGAACTTCAACAAAATCTTTGACTATTAAACAGTTCTACAGAGGAGATATATCTCAGCTTCCCTGAGAACTCTTAAACTGATAACAGTTAAAATTAGAATCTATTGTTGCAGATATTTCTTCTCCCTCCTTCAACGAGGGAACACAAGTTAAGATTCTGATATTGAAAGCAAGCTGTTTTCTTGCTCTCTCTTCAGTTTGAGGGTGTCTCTCTAATGAAAGAGGGGAAAAGCATGGACTTAGAATATGCTTTTGTGTCCTTATAGGTTTGAATAAATCATTTTGCATTTCTGTTTTCAAAAAGCTGGCACTAAATGATATACTAATATTTCTGGTTTTTAAAGTAAGAATTCATTCCATTCTATTACAGTAATCCATTCTAAAAGCTCTGCTCTGTAACTGGCTTTATTTCTGTCACAGCACCATTTTCAGTGAATTACTTTATTCTTTATTCAGTAGTCATATAATCAAGTTTAGTCTGTGATGAAAAGTTACAACCAGGTGCTTTTGTGTCCTATGCCCACTTAACAAAGAGTCTCGTCATCCATCCTCCATTATATTCTCACCAGGGATCTTAATTCATCTCATGTGTAAATTGTTGGCACTTGGCCAATTGACATTTTCTATGCTGAGTTGATTCCTAGAAAAATATGAATTTAATGACAAAATTATTTTATATGTTTAATTGCAAGATCAGAAATTAATGCATATTAATTAAACTGGACTCATTTTCATCTGTTTCTCTGAGGTTCAATGATTAACTTATTGACATATTATTGAAAGTTTCTCTTGGAAAATTATTTTTTCATACATATACTAAATCTCAGTGAAACCATTTCATTTAAATGTACCTATAAACCTGCACTTAATCTAGCTGAAGACTCTAATTCAAAAAATACTTTCTATGTGAATGTGTTGTGATGCCATCTTACCAGAACATATTGAGACTATGGCAACACTATGCTTATGCATTTAATAAAAACACAGTTAAAATCTAATTCTATTTGTAATAATATGAAAATACGATATATTCGTCTTTTCACTGGCTGTGAAAATTCAACTAATATGAAAATACCATAAAATTTGAAGGATTTTTTTTTTGAGTCTGTGTTTGGTTTTGAGCCATTCCCACGAAGGCAGATTTATAGTACCATTTCATCAGCAAATGGCCATAAACTGATTTCATTGCATTTATTCATTTTCAACATTTTAAGAGAAAAATCTTGAAATGTTAGTTTCTGAGTCCACTGATGATTCAAGAACCATTAAAGATAAAAACACCAAAATGATTTTTTTCATCTCGAAAAATGATATATATATATTTTTATATTTCTCTCCTGCTTTCCAGTGATTGAAATCATATGACTTAACTGTGTACCTTTCTTAGGTAAAGGTATCAGGAAGATAACAGAAGGAGTAAATCTTACCCAAAAGATTCACCCTGTAGAGGTACTTGTGCCGGGAGCGGAACATATTGTTCACCTCATGACTAAGAACTGGGGTGATAACGATAGCATTTTTCAAGATGTAATTGAGACAAGAGGGAGAGGTGAGAAATGAGACTGTGTGGGCTATCGTCTTAGACAATTCACTATGTCCTGTGGATTAATTTTAAATATATATATTATATTAGAAAGTATAGAGTACAGTAGCTACAAAGATCATGATTTCAATTTGTATTGGCATACAGAGTATTTCAAAATTACCAAAAGGAAATTATGTCACAATGATCCCATGTTTCCCTTATTGGGTTTGACACAGTAGTCACTTGAGTGTGTATGATGCTAATTAACACCTGCCAATAACAGAAACTAAAGAAAATCGGAAGCAAACCAGAGCTCACAAAGGTGTCATGGTGATCTGCTTGTAACCCAGGCAGCTTGTGCTATGGCTTGCTTGCTGCTGCTTCTGCATTTAACTTCACTATCCTTTCTGATTCTCATCTTCAGAGCTAAATGCAACCCTACAGAGCCTCTTCCCTAAGAAGGAAGGAATGATTTCCTAGTGTCTCCCAACTTCAGATTACTTTATTTCCTTTGAGATCAAAGGAAAGATTATTTATTATTTTTAAAATGATATCTGATTGTGCCCCAATGTTACATAATATCAAGGACTGATTCTAGAGGTAGGTCAACCTTGTACCTTCTCTCTATACAACAGAATATGCTGGCTTATATGATGACATCTCCACTCAAGGCTGGTTTATTGGACTGATGTGTGCAATCGCTCTTCTCACACTGATACTATTAACGATTTGCTTTGTGAAGAGGAACAAGGGTGGAAAGTATTCAGGTAAAACCATGGCTTAACATGATTTTCAACTTTGAATAGCATATACTGTGAATCGATCTATGGGAACTATTTTATAAAAATTATGTGGATAAAGTTTGTAGTGTATTAGTTTTGAAATATACTAAAGGGCAATATTTTGATTAAACAACCAAAGGAAATATGCATAGTATATAATGCTAGCTTTTAGTAGCTGTTTGAGTTGATTGGCCTGGAATTCACTAGGTAGACTAGGGTGGCTTTGAACTCATAGAGATCCATGTGTGCCTCTGCCTTCTAACTGCTAAGATAAAGGTCTGTGCCATCTATGCCTGATTGTTTTAGTATTTATTAGAGACTGTATGGGCTAGGGTGATAGTTCAGTGGTTTAAAGTACTTACTTGACATTGTGAGTTTTGTTCCAGGCAACCATATTGAGCAGTTCACAGTAGCTTGTAATTCCAGCTTCAGGGAGTCTCACACCTCTGGTCTTTTCAAGCACCTGCACGTACACAAACACACACATACACATAAATCAAATGAAATTAATCTTTTCAACAAAATATTTTTATTGATTATTTGGGAATGTCATCTCATGTACTCCTAGAGCACAGTCACTTCCTAGTCCTCCCATGTCTGCTCCCTGACCCTTAAGACTTCCCCCAACAACAAAAAAAGGAGTTCAGTTTTTGTTGCCCATATGTCCACTGAAGCATGGTTGAACACCCAGTGGCCCATCATATAAAGAAAGCTGAGATTTTCCCCATCCACACCCCTGCCAGAAGCCATCAGCTGTGGAGAGCTATACCTCAGCATCCTTATCACTATTTTCTTTTGCGGTGATATCAATAGCTTCATGCTCATGGTTGTGGAAGAGGGACATAGAAGGCGTCTGTGACAACGCCTTTCCACACCCCAGCTCCTAAGATGAAATGAAACTTCAAGATAAAAACATTAAACTAGGTTCTTAAAGATCATAATGCTTATAAACTTAAGTTTTCTGTTCATAGATATATCAGACACCAAGAAGGTATATTATTAAGTCACACATATACTTGAATACCTTACAAAGGAGCTCATTTATTTATGACATGCCTTTACTTCTTTCTCTACACCTGGCTCTGGTGTTCTGTGTGGTTCTGGTAGAACTCCTCCACTCCCCAGCTTTGTTCGAGATCACCACTGCATTGCAGAGGGTGCATTTCCTATTACTGTACTGGGAAACTTTTATTGAGTGTACTGCTTCTTGAAATATTAATAATATATTGGATAAAAATAAAATCATTCTAGTTGTTAACTTTTTTTTTTGTTTTGTTTTTTCAAGACAGGGTTTCTCTATGGTTTTGGAGCCTGTCCTGGAACTAGCTCTTGTAGACCAGGCTGGTCTCGAACTCACAGAGATCCTTTTGTTTTTTTATATAATTATATTCAACTTGCTATTTTACATATACATTGTTGCTGTTTTTTTTTTTTTTGTCCTGTTCATTGTGTTTTTACAAAAGGAAAAAGATTAAACTCCTACATCTCTTGGCTTACGGTATTCAGATCTATAAATTGTTCTTTATTGACTCCTGGTTCACCAAGCAAACGTTTACTGAGAATCTGTCATATACATAAAACCATGAAGAACATAACATACATTTTCCTAAAATAGCATGTCTAATTGGCACAGCTGTCCATTTCCATTTTTCTCTGAAATCTAGCTTGTATCAAATATGTTCACAATGACTAATGGATATTCCAGGTCATTCATTAGACACTTTGAAGAGAGACAGCTTTTTAATTATCTTTTTGAAAGTAATGAAATATGAACCTATATGTGCTCTGAAGTCCTCCCTCAATTCAGACCCTTTGAAAACAATAGCAACAACTTTTCATATTGGAGGACAGCTAAGGGTTTGCAAGGGTGAATACCATCTTAAAGGAAACTTGTTTATGTTTTTAAAGGTAAGAGAATCAAGAACCAATCTCATGGCCCAGTGTTTCACATGAAACTAAATTACTTTTAGTATGGAGGAGTCTGCACATTTCCCATTGTGGCTATGCATGTGGAGTCCAGAGACTGACACCCATTATCTTGCTCAGTCATCTCCACCTTACTTTTTTTTTTTTTTAACACAGGGTTTCTTATTAGCTTGAAGCTTACAAATTTAGCTAGACGGATTTAGACAGCAAGTCTCAGAAATCTTCCTGTACCCTCCTCCCCATAAATGCAGCTAAAGCTGGTTGCCATCAAGTCTGCCATTTTCATGCAGGTCCTGGAATAAAACAGGTCCTCAAACATGTTTGACAGATACTTTATATAAGCTAAATCATCCCTACAGTCTCTCATGTAATTATATATTCAGAATGCTTTGGTAGCCCTGATTATTTTTGTTATTAAGGTAGTTTTGATTAAAATATTGATACAGAACACCATAATGATTGCTTTTTTTGAGGGGGCATTAAACTGGTTTCATGACTTAGGTCATTAAAGAGCCTATTAAATCTTCAAATAGTTTGGAGAAAAAATAAATTTTATATTCATGGACACAATGATGTAAGCTTGATTCTCTTCATAGGACAAGTTCCCATTTGATATGGGGGAATGACATGAAAGTCTACAAGGTGCTTAATAGCAGAAAAATAGAACCCAGGAAATACTTTCTGTTTTCAGATTAAATAAAAAGTAACTGATACATTATATGTAACACTGGCATAAAAACTTGGGGCAATGTGGTTTTATAACCTGCCTTTCAGCAGCCAAGCTGACAGGTCTTTCTAATAGATTCGATGTTAAACTACTTTCAATTTTCTGTTTCAGTAAAAGAGAAGGAAGATTTACACCCAGATCCAGAAGTTCAGTCAGCAAAAGATGAGACTTTTGGTGAATACAGGTAAATGTAACTTTGTATTTCATGATCAGTTGAAAGACTTCCATCAGGTTTGTCAAGAGGAGAACATTCTTTGTTTTTAACTCAAGTAATGGAACTACAATACACTGACTTTATAAAAGGAATTTTACCAATGGTTTCCTTACCCCACCTCTGTCCCTATTCCCTCCCTCCCTTCCTTCCTTATTTCCTTCCTTTTTTCCTCTTCCTTCCTTCATCTTTTTTCTTTCTTATTTTTTTCCTTTTTATCTACTGTTATGTACTCTTGTGAGAACTGAATTATTATGTGCAGGGGTGGAGGTGTGTTAAGGACCACAGTCTGGATAGCAACAAGCATCAAGATTGCTTGGTTGAAACTCTTTGCATGACTCATGTCACATGTAATATTCACATAAACAAGTAATTGAAACATCTTAGAGCCACTCTGAGGATTGCCTTATGGACATGATAACTTTAAGTTTGCATTCATGGACACAGATTTCAACATTCTTTGTGCATTTATAAAATAAAGAGGTTCCAAACCCAACTCTATGCATGAGCCTAGACTTAAAAAAAAAAAACCTTGTCATATTCAAATAATATTATCAATCAATTAGAATGAAAGACTAAAAGGTGAACAACTATTTTTGCAAGGCAACGAGGCTGGCAAAAGAACTAAGTGGTAAATTAGTACTTAAAGCATAGAGTCACTGATACCTGTTTGAAGAGTATTATTCAGTGTATGAGTTCAATAATGCAGGGACAACACAGCAAGAAGTCTAGTACAACAGCCAAATTCTCCAGTTACACATCTCTGCCTCACCCTGTGCCCATTATATTTCTTAGCTTTCTTTCTTGAATTATCACCATTCCTTAGTCAGATCATCTCTACTATCTCTATTGTAGCAAGAAAATTACTATCAATTTTGGACTTATATTGATGTTATTATATATGATTCAAGAATCTCTACCAAATAAGAAATCTAGCTGGCTGTCACTGGCTCAGCTCAGAATCTCTCTGCATGGCCATGGATGTGGGGTACTTTGAGTCGTTGACCTGGAGTAACTAATACAGATCTGAGCATCACTATGCCTCTGCTGGTCTCTATGTGCATCACTTCCCTTTCTGCTGATTGGTGCCTTCTTTTATGGTTTTATGTTTTTTGTCAAGAAGATCAGAGGAGAGAAAGACAGGGGTGGCTGTAAGGAAAAAGAAAGAAAGAAAGAAAGAAAGAAAGAAAGAAAGAAAGAAAGAAAGAAAGAAAGAAAGAAAGAAAGAAAGAAAGAAAGAAAGAAAGAAGAGAGAAAGGTGTAAGGGAAGGAAGGAAAAAACAGGAGAGTAAAAAGATAAAGAATGTTAGCTTGGGAAAGTTGTGGTCAGTGCTGTTGAACTGATTGGAATATTCGTCCTGATTATGTCCGAAATGCAAAACTTAGGATAATAATTGAGTATTATCTCAATGCCCATGCAAAATGAAGCCACGTATGTACTTCTGGTGTATGGTCTTCAGGAGACGGGCTTTTGACAAGAACTGTGGTCTCACCTGAAGTTTTGGCTGACAGTAGATCTGCTTCCTTATGTGTGTGTTGCCAGAGCTTGGTTACATCCAGACCTAGGGGTTAAGAACTTCAGATTTTGGCAAGCCAGAGTCATCCTCAATTCTACACTATGTGGACTTATCTCCAGGATACTTAGTAATATCTAGCTTTAGGCGAGGCGGAAACACCAGATTGAGTACCCAAGAGGCAATTCATAGTATGTTGATGCCCCAATCTTAGAACTTACATCTCATTGCTCTGGTATATATATTTATTGTAGGTTCAGCATACATTTAAAGGGAAGACTTTACACAATTGCTCACATTCCTTTTGAACAGGGATCGCTGAGGTCTGAGGACAACTGTTCACAAACATTTTTATGAAGCGAAACAAAACAAACCCCTAAATCTATTCCTTGTCCATAACTTATTTGTCTACACTCTGCAGCTTCTCTGAAAGGATTGGTCATTTCGTTTCCCTACATCATTTACAGTTACAGCCTTTCAAGCAGTCAGTATGTTTTCTGGCATTTTATTCCAAAACTTAATATTCATCAGGAATTTTTGTCTTTTTAATATTTTATGAACTTTCTTATGTGCTTTGCCCTTAGATATATGTTTTTATTACTCGTTATCTGGCCCCAAAGTCAATGCCACAATTTTTTTTATTTTTATTTTTAGAATCTCAGTGTCTTCATTCTGAAGCCTGTTACCATACCACACAGATATCTTGATTTATGCTGATGTCAAACACAGATACCCAAACATTTCTTTCCCAATAGTGTGTCAAACACAGATGGTTCTTGTCATCTAGTCACTTAGGAACTGGTACTTAAAACTTTTTTTTTTAATTTTTAAAATCAGATATATAAAGGGCATAATTTCATTAATATTTTGTGACTTCAGGCTTGTTTCTCATAATGAGTAAAACACACATCAGATATCATATTAATAGTATTCACAATGATTGATATTTTCTTTTAGAACTTATTATTTCACAATTCCATATGTATATATAGTACTTTGTTCACACTTGCCCATTATCTTATCTTACCGTCTTATCTTTTGAGCTCAAGTCCTTAGTCTTCCTAACAAGTGCTTTTCCTACTTTGCTGTGCACTCTCTCTCTCTCCCTCTGTGTTAAATAGATAGACAGACAGATAGGTAGATAGATAGGTAGGTAGGTGGGTAGATAGGGCTGGGACCTAATTTAATCAGGGTACTTTTAATAATTTTAATTGAAAATTTTTATAAGAAACTAAATTTGGTTGGTTATACTAAATAAAAGAGAAGGATACAGGAGTTTATATGACCAAAATAAGAGATAAAAGATCAAAACACAAGGCCAAGAGCAACAAGAGTGCATAAAGCAAGGAAAGTAACACTTGTCTTCTGCCCTTAGACCACTGAATAGCAACTGCTAGTGGCATAACTAGGTGACTTATAAACAGCAGAATATTTCTCACAGTCCTGGGACTGGACAGTGAGATCCAAGTCAGGACAGGATGAGTGTGTGCTGAGCTAACCATCTCACTTATGGATGCCTTTTTCTCTTGTTCTGCCCTGGAAACTGCAAAGCTGCTTTCTGGAGGCCCTTTCACTAGGGCAAATCCCTTTCATGAGGACTGTTCTGTGACTGCTAATCTCCACCGTTGCTAATCACACACCGTTGGGGAAAGCAGTTTAGCATGTGATGTCAGGGAGCACAGAAGTAGCCACACTATAGCCTCAATATGAATCAGCATGTTGCATCTTCATGTCCCAAAGCAGCTCCTCAATTAAAAGGGAAGCACAAGTGTGGGAAAAAAAAAAAAAAAAAAAAAAAAAAAAAAAAAAAAAAAAAGCAGAAACGGGTTCCTCAGTCACTCAGAATAAAGAAAATTAGTTATGGCTTTTAAAATACTTACTTATTGATGTGTCATTTCAGCTGCATTTCCCTGTCATTTGTGTTAATATGAACAAGTTGAAAATTATCGAACCTGTTAGCACTTGTGAAAGAGTCTTGCTGTATGTGCCTGTGAATCTGAGCTCCCGGGGAATGGCTCTGTTTTGTTTTCTAGTGACAGTGATGAAAAGCCTCTCAAAGGAAGCCTTCGCTCCTTGAATAGGAACATGCAGCCCACAGAGAGCGCTGACAGCTTAGTGGAATATGGAGAGGGAGACCACTCCATATTCAATGAAGATGGATCTTTTATTGGCGCCTACACCGGAGCTAAGGAGAAAGGGTCTGTTGAAAGCAACGGAAGTTCGACGGCCACGTTCCCACTCCGGGCCTAGGCACATCACATGCACCACCGCTGGCTAGCACAGTCCTCCCCAGTCTCTTCTGGGGAGCAAAATCTTTTACAGAGGAGTGGAAACACGTGTCCAGAGGCTGACATTCTGACATTCTGCAATTTTGCTGAGAAAAAATAGCACTGCCTTCAAAAAGAAAAAAAAAAAAAAAAGTCAGATGCCAAACACTTCAGGCCTGTGTTTCGTTTATGGTTTTGGTTTTGGGTGCTCAAAATGCAGAACACAAAACAAATCCTGTACTTAGATCCACTTTGACTGAATCCAAAGTTCCTCTTTTACATATTCCACGTCTGCCTGGTTCTCCTGTTCAGTGTGTGTGCAGTAATGTTGCTAACTGTGTGGGTTTCTCTGGATACACAGTTGTATTTAGTTTTTAAGAACTGTTTTAGTGACTTTGATTCACTACAGGTTAAAAGATTGTAAGCAAGTAAGATGGTTATTTAAAATGTAAAAAGGAATATGAATGTCTTATTAAACACTTCATGGAATCTATACAGTCTGAAGTTATTATTTAAAATTTAGTAGTAAAGGTCTTAGATGATCATGCAACTCGTATTTATTGAGCCCCTAACTATTTTCCCAGAGGCTACCATTTTTATTCAGAGTTACAATGTTTTCAATTTCTGAATGATTGTCTTCACTTTCTGTCAGTGTGGTAACTCTGTAACTATCTATCTATCTATCTATCTATCTATCTATCTATCTATCTATCTAATTTTCTTCCTTCCTTTCTTCCTTTCTTTCTCTTTCTTTCTTTCTTTCTCTCTCTCTCTCTCTCTCTCTCTCTCTCTCTCTCTCCCTTTCTTTCTTTCTTCCTTTCTTTTTTTTTTTTTTACTTTTTAACTTGAACTAACTGGAGCTGCAGAAGGTCAGAGGTTATTTTAAAAAGAGAAAGAAGATGTTGATGATTGTATTTTGTATCTTCATTTGTATGTTCACAGCTTTTAGCCTTTATGTTTATAGACTGGTTCCCTTGGATATGTTTTATGAATGCCTTGTACATATTATATTAATATTTACACACAGTGTTTTATTTTGAAGTGAGAAAGAGAACATTAATAAGCATGATTGTACAGCTAAAGTGTATATAGTAGGATGCTGTTTTCATCCTTCAGGGGCTAACCCAGCAATCCAGATTCAAGATTACATGAATAATTGGATTCTATTCTTATATTTCTCTCCTTCACATGTTCTCAAAATAAAATAGCATATAACGATGGAGGGAAATGCATTCATATTGTTCAAAATAAGTTTTGGAGTGGATTCCTGCCCCAGTCTCCAACAAATAAAGTTATTTACAGTATAAAATCTTATGTACCTGTTAGTTTATATCATATTGTAAATGTTTCTGTGGTGGTATCATCATTTTTAACGTTTTCTTTTTGTCATAGTTAGTACAGGGCCAGGGAATTTAGTTTCCCTCACGTGGGCTACCAGTCCATCTAAAATGGTACAGAAGTTTTAGAGTGTTTTAGAAATACCTTGAAGAACTCTGCGCACATATAAGTAAATAACGGATGCTAACACTCTCATGTAATGGAAACTTTTAACCTCACCATGAAATTATTAATTATGTTGTGATACAGTTCAGAGATTTAACTTTACTTTGTGTAATTACTGGCATATCCTTACTGTTTAGTCTTCATGTTTAATTGATATGATGTGCTATGCTGCTTTGGGGTTAAAATCATGGATAAGAAAATGACCAATGCAGTAATGTACATGAAACATACTTTTTAAATCTCATGTTTCTTTTAGAATGCATAGGTAGGAAAAATCCGTTTTCTCAAAATCATGGATCTCAATGTTTAGCTACTTTCCTGGAAATAGTAAAAGAAAGGGGGCAGATATCTTTATTCTCTAGCCTGTATGAGTGTGCAAGAATCTACACATCCACTGTGGAAACTGATCCCCAGCGCCATCTGATGACTAAGGCACAGATTGCTGGAGGAGCCTCTGTCATGTGCCATTTTAGGTGGGGGGCTGTGGAACTGAGCTTCAAAGAAAATAAAGGATGTGACCGACAGTTAATTATGCTGTTATTCTGCCTCCTTCTCCTTATCATCATTCAAAATGTAGTTTGGAAAGGGTCATATGGGTTGATAATAATAACCAACAATGTAGAACTGTTTCATTAAAAAATTAATAATCTTTAAGTCTAATGTTGATGCAAATACTTATATTTTTGTTCCAAATGACGGTTGAAGTAAATGAGATTGTGCTATAACCCCTTTTGCTAGCTTCTGTGAACTTCTAAATACTATTTGGCTTCATTTCGTTGTACAACTTCAGTAGAGCAAGACAAGATCCTTGGAGTCCTTTGATTTTAATTAAATTTAAATGTGTGCTCAAATGAAAACACATCCAGTAGGTTAAAGTGGATTTAATTCTTTTTCTTTCTTAAACAGTGAGTGGCAGACTCTGTGATGTGCAATGCTGATTACCATTGGGCAATAATTATTTGGGAAATGCGACCCCCCTGAGTTTTAAGGCAGCTGCTAATATGTACAACTTTGTTCTTAACTGGTTTTGCAGTAACTTTCTGTAGTCTACTGACAGTATGATTTTAATGTAAGTGATTGTATATAACCTCCAGGATTGTGGATGGGGATAAGTTCAGAACGAACTGTTTGAGGGTCAGGGAAAATCTGTGTTCTCTTCCAGGTTCCAGCACTGACTATACATAGAAACCTTAGGCACATTGCTGAACTGCTTTAACTTCAAACTGTGCTACAAAAGTGCTAATGTTTGCTGTCACAGGGTGTTCTTTTGTACTAAGAAAACTTACGAATGATAAAATCTAAGATGCCTTTTAACTTCATAACCCAACCTGTAATTAAATTAAGTATCAAAAACTCACCCCCACATACACCAACTCAATTTCCCCCCTCTAAGCACATAAATATATTTTTATAGAAAACAGATCTACAGAAAATAAACTAAATCTTCCTGTTAAGTGTGGAGTACGATTTGCATATGCCATTGAAAATTAATAATCGGAAGAAAACTAAGCAGGGTCTTTGCTATACAAAAGTGTTTTCCACTCATTCTGCATGCGTATTTGTAAGATGTGAAATCAGTAGATTTATTCTCTTGGTATAAAGGCATCTGATATTTTAGATGTACCCATGTTTATAGAAAACTGTAGAGCACAATGGACTTAACGCTATTTTCTACTCATGGAAGAGAAAGAGGACGATAAAGAGAGATGTCGGCTGCTTTTCTAAGTATTTAAAACATATTTGCCAATCGAAATCCTAAATATGTTTACATGCCATTAAGGCGTAATTCTCGTAACAACTTTAAATTGGTTGTAGTACTGGTTTGTGGTCTGTGGTAGTAGATGTATCCTAGTGTTCCTATAGTGAGGTAAGTAGGGCTGGGCCAAAGCTACTTTGATTTGTCTTCAACTGACTACATCGTCAAAGAGACAAAATGTACAGAGGGTAGGCTCACCTGGTTAGCTTTTCTGTTCTTACATAGATTAATGTTCACAGTAGATCTTTATTCACGTGTGTTTGTGTTGTAGATGGTGTTTGTATTATGCTTATGGATATTTGTGGTTCAATACTATTTTCATTACACATGAAATTCAGCTTTCAAATAAAAGTTTGACTTCGTGTACTCTAAAGATGTCTGTGTCCCTTTCTATCCAATTAAAGGCAGAATTTACATTGCAAGCTTAAACTTGGTTCCTACTAATTCTGAAACTATAAATGAAGCATAAATTAGTTAAGTTTGAAGAAGAAGAAGTGAAGTATTTTACTTGTATCACTGTGTTTATAGAAAGACTACTTGATGTCATCAAGGGCTAGAAAATACACCAACGTCACAGTTACAATGAATGCAAATTAACATGTATATATTTGTAGTTGGCTTATTTTTCAGGGAAAAAATGTAGCAATATGTCATTTTAATAACATATGGTATCCTGTATCTTCAAAGTGGATAAAAGTTAAAATTGACATAGTCTTTTAAAGATGGGATGCCCAATTTGCTGAGTATTTTGATATTTAAAATATTTTGCTATGTACCTTATACAACTTACAACAGTTTACCTAAAAATCTCCTTTTTCACTTTGTACACTAGAGAACAAGGAAGTTGGTAAGTCAGTTAATATTACACAGTCATTCAGGCCAAGAAATTATTCCTAGGGTTATTTGAGTCCCAGACCTCTAATTTTTATAATGGTCTGTGTTTTTTATTTTCTCACTCCTTCACATTCTCTTAGAAATGCTTAACGAAGGTGCATTGATCTTACTGTGGCCTGCTGAGCACGGAGACAAATGACTTGGTTTTAAAATATTTTGAGAAGACTTGGAAGAGGGGGAAAAGGAATGTTAATAAGTGAGTGTGGGCATCCTAAAACATTGTAGGCATTCAGAAAAATCAGTGGTTTGCAAGAGAATTGGGAATACCAGGTTCCACTGATACTGCTTAGGACCTGAAGCTCCTCCCAGGATGGACATCCTCAGGAGCTGTCTAGAATGCTTTGAGTTGGTGTTTGCATTACGCTATTAGAAACAAAAATCTACAATGGGGCCTCTTCCTCCCTTTGCTTTTCACATTTGCTTTCTTGTAAAATATCACACAGAGATTTTTAAACCATATGTTGTTGGACTCACAGGTTGGTTCACAGTGTCCCACTTATGAGAGCCCTAATGGAAAAGTCGGCTTTAAATCAAACGAGTACTACTTCTTAACGCTACTCAGTGTGTTGTCTTGCTGAGCAATCAGAGCTATAAACATGTGTGCATCCTCCTTACAAGACATACATAAGCTGAGAAGGCTAAATATGTTTCCTGAAAGAAACATTTAAATACTAAATAATGTACTGTACAGCAAATAAATATATAGCTACTTTTGGGAGAGGATAATGTTTATTGGCTTGCCTATGAATAACAGAATGTAAAATTTAAAGTTTGCCAAAGTGAATATATATATAATGAATTCTGTAGAAAACAATTTCATCAAAAATATTTTAAAAATGCTGATAGAAAATAATGAAACTAATGTATTTTATACATTACTAACTGCTGAGAGTATGGTATTCAAACATATGGGAGCCAAGATTTATTTTGCAGATTCATTCAAAGGCTTTTCTCATTGTATTATCTGCCTAAAACTTCTTGTCCATCCCAGAGTTTGATTGCCATGGTCAGACAGATGACGTCACCTTACTTTTAGCTTAGTGCTCTTCTAAACTATAACATTTTTTACACGTGACTTTTTCCATAAGAAGTAAAGTTCACATATAAAAAGGAAGGCTCCACTTTCTCTTCCAAACCTGAGAGTGGTGACACTGGTCAGTGTCCATTTCCAGGCTCTGCTGCTGTTGCTGCCATGAGTCTCCTGGATCCCCCCTTCTCCACACTCTGAGCACCTTAGCTGGACACCTTCTTGCTAATTTTTTTTTTATCTGCTCCTGTTCCCCTTCTCTCCACCATCCTCAGAAGCAGATTTTTGTTTAAAGGTATTTTTATGTTTTATTTATATATGTGTCTGTGTGAGTGTATGGCGCATGCGTGCAGGTATGCACAGAGGTCATGTGAAGGTGTTTGATCCCATGGAGCTGGAGTTAAAGGCACTTATGAGTCATAGATATGAGTGCTGGGAACCAATCTCAAATCTTCCCAAAGAGCTGAAAGTGCTCTTAGCCATTGAGGCATCTCTCCAGCTCAAAAGGGGATTATAAAGGTAGGTACAAATCAGCTTACAGTGTTCCTTTACTACAAACATGGGAAAACAGAATGGGTAGCTATTTTGTTATTAGAGTACTACTCAGCAGTAAAAAAACAAGGACTTCTTGAAGTTTGCAGGCAAATGGATGGAAATAGAAAACACCATCCTGAGTGAGGTAAGCCAGACCCAAAAAGAGGAACATGGGATGTACTCACTCATATTTGGTTTCTAGCCATAAATAAAGGACATTGAACCTATAATTCGGGTTCTTAGAGAAGCTAAATAAGAAGGAGAACCCAAAGAAAATCATATAGGCTTCCTCCTGAATATTAACCTTCATCAGGCGATGAAAGGAGACAGAGACAGAGACCCACAATGGAGCACCGGACTGAAATCTCAAGGTCCAAATCAGAAGCAGAAGGAGAGAGAGCACAAGCAAGGAACTCAGGACCGCGAGGGGTGCACCCATACACTGAGACAAGGGGGATGTTCTATCGGGAACTCACCAAGGCCAACTGGCCTGGGTCTGAAAAAGCCAGGGTAAAAACAGGTCTAGCTGAACATAGTGGACAATGAGGACTACTGAGACCTCAAGAACAATGGCAATGGGTTTTTGATCCTACTGTACCTATTGGTTTCGTGGGAGCCTAGGCAGTTTCGTGGATGCTCACCTTACTAGACCTGGATGGAGGTGGGTGGCCCTTGGACTTCCCACAGGGCAGGGAACCCTGACTGCTCTTTGGGCTGACGAGGGAGGGGGATTTGATTAGGGGAGGGGGAGGGAAAGGGGAGGCGGCGGTAGGGAAGAGACAGAAATCTTTAAAAAAAATAAAAACAAATAAATCTAAAAAAAAAAAAAACAGAAATCTTCCATTAACTTTTCAAGTCTGTACATAATTCTTAGGTTCCTTATTTTCCTTCCTTTCTCTCTTCAAACTAATTCTGAGAATTGTATCAACCGCCACCACTGCTTTCCCACTTTGGAATCTCTAGTCCTCCATCGTCTCGTGCCAATTTCTACTAAAGGAAGGAACTGTGCAAAGACTGTTGTGCACATTACTTAGGACTTACCCTGCCTGGGACAATTCCTCAATATGATGACCTAAGATGCAATAAGGCTGCCGAAAGACCATGATACTCAGCCCAGAAGTATTAAGAAGTTAATACCTAATAGGCCATCCGTTTGCCTACTGTAGAAAGGGACATTGTAGATCAAGTTCTTCGACATTATCTCCTACCCTGCATTCTTGTCCCTTCCCTTATTTGGCATGATTTCGAGGAAAATAGCAATTCCAATGGTGGTGACTCAGTCATGACCTTCTTTTGGATCTGTATCTTTCCCCTAATGTGGGCTGCATAAGCATTTCGTGAAGGGGTAACTGCATGTTCTGCCATTAGAATCCCTGGCTAAACCTTCCGTCCTTTATCAGTTTTTGGTGTCCACCAAATTCGTTCCTATCTAAAGACTTTGAAATTTCTCCTTTTCCCTCAAAAGATTCAATAATCTGTTTGAGCTGAATATAATTTCTTTATGGAATCCTTCTAAGACTTTCAAAACTAGGTCAAATCTTATTTTAGGACATGCACACCTTTCTTATTTATTATTAAAAATTTTGTGGTTTTAATTTACCTCTTTTGATATTTGAATACTATCTTTTCCTTCTGTAAATTTAGAAACTCCACAGATTCAGGAGATTCATTCTCCTTCTCATTGGAAATACCACCCAAATAGCCAATGCTTCTTATCTGACTGACAGTCATTCGATGTCTGCTACACAGAAGGAGTCTGAGGAAGCAGAGGCAATAATTGCGAACTATGAAATACCTCTGAGATAATTTCAAATATTTACATGGAAGCAAGCTGTGTGTAATCCTGGCTGCTTTGATCCTGGTTGTTCTAAAGTAAGGCAAATGTTTCCATCGCCCATCCAGGAGCTCAAACCAGGCAACTCCAGGATCATGAATGGACAGGTCAGAAGATGGAAAGGCTGGCCTCTGGACATGGCATGGCTTTTACACACATTGCCCACAGCAGCTACGGTTACCTTCACAAACCAGTCAGTTTCAGCAAAGAAGGAGGGGAAACGCCCAAGGTCCCAACCGAAGCTGAGAAACTGTTGGGAGTTTAGGGCTTCTGGTGAAAATTGAGTCAGCTTTGTTTTTTCTTATTTTTTAAATATTTTTTTAAAATTAATTCTTTGAGCCGGGCGGTGGTGGCGCATGCCTTTAATCCCAGTGCTCTGGAGGCAGAGGCAGGCAGATCTCTCTGAGTTCGAGGCCAGCATAGTCTACAAGAGCTAGTTTCAGGACAGGAACCAAAAGCTACGGAGAAACCCTGTCTCGAAAATCCAAAAAAAGAAAAAGAAAAAAAAATAATTCTTTGAGAACTTCACATCATGTACCCCAATCCTACTTATTCCAAGTCTGTACTCCTCCATTGTAGGCCCCTCAAAAGAAAAGATAAAAAAGCCAATGATTTATTTATTTTTTAAATAAGAGGTACAAGGGAGTAACTGCTGAGCGAGTGAGCTAGAGTCAGAGACTGCTGAGGGTCCAGATGTGAATGTGGCATCTTCAAGGGCATAGACCTAAGCCAGGACTCCTGTGGGCCTGGGCCTGTGTCTAGGACCTCAGAGGAACTATGCCTGAGCCAGGACCTCTAACCTGTCTAGGCATGAATCTGAGACTTCCGAGGGAATAGGCAGGAACCAGAAATCTCTGTGAATCCAGGTGTGATTCTGGGACCTCAGAGGGAGTAGGCCTGAGCCATGACTATGTGGGCATAGTCATGGGGGAGATTCCTGACCACGCTGACACCAGCTGGTTCCACTCCTAGGCAGAGTTACCACAGCTGTGTGGGGATAAGCTGGAATATTTCCCTCCCTAGTCCCTCAGGGGACAGCTCAGACTATTAAACAGAAACAAAAAACAGCCCAGTTCACTGACAACAAAGACAGGGAAACCCTGTTTGCCTTGTGGCTAATCCACAGCCCTGGTCACCCGTGCAGCTGGACTCACATGTATTTCTGTGTGCGCTTGCATGTGCTCTTGTGTGCATTAGCTAAGGCCAGGCTAAGAACTCCAGGAGACAGATGGGTCGGCCCTGGAGGGCAGCACCAAAGCCCCAGTTCTGGAGACACTGAAGTCAGGGCTGGAATTGATGCTGGGGAAATCCCTGTGGGCAGAGATGGTCGTGGGTCACCAGAGAAGCCGTGGGCTTGTTAAGGAGAGTGACTCTATCTCTTTCTGACTTTCCTCAATTCTCTGAGTTCCTGCCAGTATAGAGGACAGACCACTTAGAACACCCTGAAGCTTCTGTACTTGGAAGACATGAGAAAGTCTTGCCACCTTCTGGAGACATGTGGTATTCTGAATTTCTGGTCTATCAAAAATAAAAGAGGCAAAGGGGGCTTCTCAACCATGGGGCATGTAGTGTCAAACATTTGCAAACACTAGGCCATGCACAATGACCCTTTTGGACGGGTGCAAAGCTTTATTTAAATGCATCGTAATACACGGTCATTTCAGAGGCACAAGAGCAACTTGCTGTGGGTACCAGCTGGTAAGAGGAGCAGAAGTCTGAAGTGGCCATTTCCATTCCAGAGAGGGTAAAGACTCCACTGGGAAAGGTGATAGAAGTTACCCCCTTCCACCTTAGGGAATCCTCAACAGTTGTGGCATGCCCTGCAGAAAGGGCAAGCCCCACCTTTTCACGCTGCACAGCCCCAGTGTGCCCTCTGCTGGGCACAAGTAGGACCAGAGGGTTCTTTGAACACAAGCAGATGCCAGGCTGAGTGTTTGTGTGGTTGTTTAGGATGGCTGGGAACTGTCAGCTCCATGTGCAATGGTGGGCTAGAGGCCACCACAGGATCCGGGGCCTATTTACAGTGCTTCCGTGTTGGCAAGAAGTGGAGCTAGAAATCCAAGCCCTCACTGGTGAGGGCTGTCTGCTGTGCATTGGGCGCTGAGGATGGATACTCACTGCCTAGCTCCAGGACCCTCAGGAAAATGGCAGTAAAGGTGGGTCAGTGTGGACAGACGCATGACAAAGGCGCAGGTGTCCTGGTATTTCTATCTTAATGACTTTGGACCTATAATAACCACTGTGTGGGCCTCAATGAAAGGAGGCAGACAGCTCTCTGGCAGTGCTCTGGAAAGAGTGAGCAGTGACGTGCTCGGGACACCCTGGCTAATGAACTGAGGCGTCACTCCTGCACCCTGCAGAAGAGGGCAGCAGGCATGCACGAAGGGCAACATGGACTCTACTGCATCTGCCTTACAGCTATGTATTTGGACCAGAGTCCAGGGAGAAACAGTGGGTGTCAGAGAAAGAAGGCAGCAGAACAAAAATGAGAAGTTCCAGGACTATCAACGTGATGCCCTCGGTCCTCTTTCTGCATCAGGGCACACCCTCTTCACCGCACAGACAAGACACTCAGCCTCCTCTCTGCAGTGTTTCAGCTTCTCCTTCTCTTCCCAGCTCTAAAGTTCTCTTTCTGGGGATACCAGTACCCAACAACTCTCTCTCAAGCCCCCGCAGAAGCCTTCTGATGGATGGTAATGGCAGTCACGCCCTGATGGCTGGGTCTGAGGGCTTATGTTTGTGTTAAGCAGGGCTGGGGAGGGCACTGTGGTAGAACATGGACTTAACTGTCATAAAAATCTATGTGGGCTCCAGACTGGAAGGTGTCCTTTTGCAGCAAGCTCAGCAGTTTCTGGGCTGATGTCCCACAATCCACCAGCTTCCCATTCGATTTCAGCTTCTGCAGTCCGTTCCTTATCTCTGGGTACTTGGAGGATTCTCGAGCCAACTGCTGCATATCTGTGTCCAGGGGACCTAGAGGACAGAAAGTACAAGGGAAGGACAGAGGTTGTAGATCCCCACTGTGTGGAGGGTGGAGCCCAGTCACGTCTGGCCTGAGGTTCCATCATGTTGCCTTTTACATTTTTGTCTTTCTTTCAGTAATGTTCTCTCTATGGATTTCTCTCTTGAAATTCAGGCTCCTCTTGCCTTAGTCTCTCCAGTACTGGGATTATAGGTGAGGGTCACCATGCCCAGCTCACGTTATCACTGAGTTTTGGACTCAAAGCTACAGTCTATGAAGCATGGTCTAAAATCAAGATCATCCTTCCTGGTCCATGTAGCACCTCTTCCCAGCATTCCTACATGCATCTGTACATACATGGACCCTGCAGGTTCCCTACTCCTCCTATGTCCAACTAGGGACCGTGTGAGACTTCCAGCATGGTCTCAAGCAGGTCCAGGCCATAACTTTGCTTTTCTCCTTTCGTTAACACCTCCTTTAACTCTCTGATAAATTCATCTGGCTGCACTTTGCTGGCTCACATGGCTCCTCAAAACCCCCGGATGGGGGCTCAGTTGGTAAAGTTCTTGCTGTACAAGCATTGGGACCGGAGTTCAGATCACCAGTAAAAAGCCGAGTGTAGGGGATCAGAGAGAGAGAGAGATGGCTCCCTGTTGAGAGCACTTGCTGATCTTGCAGATAACCAGGATCTGAATCTCAGTACCAACATAGTGGAGCACAACCATTTGCAACGTCAGTTACAGGAGATATGATGCCCAGCCCCTCTTTCCCACCCCATCAGTGTTCCAGCACAGT
Organism: Alexandromys fortis; assembly: GCF_014885135.2. Classification (NCBI taxonomy): domain Eukaryota; kingdom Metazoa; phylum Chordata; class Mammalia; order Rodentia; family Cricetidae; genus Alexandromys; species Alexandromys fortis. The sequence continues at coordinate 7,589,380 of NW_026067947.1, forward strand.
TCTGGGGCCGCTCACCACTCAACAACGCCTGCCTGCTTGTCTTTGAGCATTTATTGCAGCCGGCCTCCATGAAGCTTTTCTAGATGTTGGGGATACATGGAGAAATAATATGTGGCCCTTGAGGGAGAAAAGCAGACAGCTAAACATCTAAAGGTAATGTAGTCTTTTGTTTCTTAACTTTAATTTATTTATGTTCATGTGTATGGGTGTTCTGGTCCACCTGCTAGCAAGGCAACTCCTAAGGCTGAGTTCCTCTGCCCCTGACCACTCTAACTTTTTGGAGCCTGTAGTTTTCATGCAAGATGAGGAGTCATGACTGAGGGGTGCAATATATTCTTTGGATTCTTTCCTAAGAATACAGACCAGGGTCCCCACCTTGCCCAGCCCTGAGAAATGTACCAGCCAGGTGGGGAGGCATCAAGGGCAGTACCACCCACCTACCTGGAGCGTAGCTTAGCACCCTCACGCCAGGTTCCTCAGCAGCTAGGACCTGGTACAACATGTCTCGGGCAGCCTTCCCGGCGCAGTACAGAGCCCAGCCCTTATAGGGCTGCAGGGCACACAGAGAGGAGATGTTAACCACAGTCTTGCTGAGGCCAGGGCAATCCGGGAAGGCATTCAGGGTGCCCGAGGTCAAGCAGAGCATGGAGGTCAGGTTCAGAGTCCAGTAAGTGTTCACCTCAGTTGGGTCGGTCACGTTCAGGAAGCCTTTGGAAACATCTCCAAGAGTGCCTGAGAAAACAGGACCGAATAAATGACACAGCAGCGGGGGCTTTGTTCTCAGTCGTTCACAGTCTCTCCCCACCTACCCCAGCTCTGCAGACACCCCTAGGGCAAGCTAAGAATACACCTGTCTGAGTGCTCTTCAGAAAAGCAGAGGATCTGTTTAGAGGCCTGATGTCTTGACTCAAGCTCCCACCAGGAGGCACTGCGACAGGCGTTCGAGAAAGTTCTATAGGAGCTTTAGACAATCAGGCTGTCTCCACTTGGACTCTGGACTTTCAGGGACTACCCAAACGGCGAGAGCCCGCAGCCCCAGCCTGGTCGGTCTGGACGGCGGTATCACCTGCATTGTTGATGAGCAGCAGGCGCTGCAGCCCCTCGGGCCTGGGGAGCTCGCGCACCGCGCACAACAGCTGCTGCACGCCGGCCTCGGTGCACAGGTCGGCTGCTGCCCGCACCACTCGCAGGCCTGGATGCTGTGTGCCCAGCTCCTCCTCCAGGGGCCGCAGCGCCGACTCACTGCGTGCGCTCAGGAGCAGCACCGAACCGGGCGACAGCAGCCGGGCCAGCAGCGGGGCCAGGGCGCGGCCGAAGCCCCGAGAAGCTCCAGTCAGAACGCAAACGGTGCGGCCTAGCAAGCCTCCCTCCATTCCTGGAGCTCAGCAGCGCGCGCAGCTACTAAACTGGTCCGGGGCGGGGCCTACCCTTGCCCTTGGGTAGAGGAAGAGCTGGCCACCACCCACCTGTGTCTGGGTGAAGAGACTGACCAATAGCCGGGGAGGCGTGGCCTGGTGTGTCTCCCAGTCCCCTTTCTAGCCTGGTTGCCCCTTGAGCCACTCCCACAAGCTCAGCCCCTTCCTGGAACCACGTGTTCCAGAATTGGCTTCCTCCACCAGGGTTGGTTTGTCTTCATCCACACAGGGCACATCAGGAAAGGATCAGTGACAGCAGTGGATGAAGTCCTTCCTTGCCTGTGTAGAGTTTGGGTCCCCTTGCGCCCTGGGTGACAGCAGCTTCCTTTGGATGAGATAGCAGCACCCCCAGAAGAAAATGAAGAGGACACTGGAAGAAAAAAGGCTGAATGAGAATGGCAACAATCTCATGAACAAGATAATGAGCCCTCAAGTTACAGTAAAAACACACCTTGATTCCTTGGGACCTGAGGACAGCAACCTTAGACTATAAACCAGTGTCATGTACCTAGTAAACCACCTTATAATCTCACATGGCAAAGAAAAAAATCCCTTAGGAAGGCGTAGTGGTACACACTTGTAGACCCCAGCACTTGGGGAATGTCGGAGGATAAAACGTTCCATTCTCAGTATGAGACAAGCTAGAGTTGGTTGGAGTGACAGACAAGTTTAGGAAGCACTAAGCCCCTCTTCCTTGGCTAGTGCTAGCCCCTCTTTGTTTCAGAAAGCTACCAGTGGTTTGCTTGGTCACTTAGCCAAATCAGAATAGGTAAGTCAGCAATCAGAAGGGGCCAGTCTCAAGTCCCAAATTATTTATTGGATGAGGATTTTATCTAGGCCAATGAGATGGGAGAATTAGGGGGTTGCAACTTCTATATGCCCATAAGAGAGAGAACAGGAATGTCTCTTGATAGGTTTTTAAAAACCACTGTCTTGCAGCAAATCAGTACCTTGGCCATTTATGCCCTTCCTCTATGCCAGAGTAGCTTTCTTCAGAATTGTATATTTTAAACCACCAAGTTTTCACTAGTCTCTCGAGTTTGTTATTCTCTTATTTCCAAAAGGGGTTGAAGGATCTTTCAGACTACATAGTGAATTCAAGGGCTGGGCTGTATATGACCCTGTCTCCAAACGAAACACAATGCAGGAAAAAAAGGGGGTAGGGTGGGGAGATTACCCAGATAGTGAAGTGTTTGCCTTGCTGAGTTTGAAGCCCAGAGCCCACATTTAAAACACTAGGTGTGGCTGGATGATGGTGGTGCTTGCCTTTAAGCGCTCGGGAGGCAGAGGCAAGTGGATCTCTGAGTTCGAGGCCAGCTTGGTCTACAGAGAGAGTTCCAGGACAGCCAGGGCCACACAGAGAAACTATATATAGTTTCTTCATATATACATGAAGAAAGAGAGAGTGTCTGTCTTGAAAAACCATTCTAAAAAAAGCTAGGTGTGGTGGTGTGTTCTTGTAATCCCAGCACTGAAGAAGCAGTACACATCCTGGGGGCTTTCTGGCCAGCCTAGCCTTCTCGGTAAGCTGTTCCACACCAGTGAAAGAATCTGCCTTTTAAAAATGATTTAAAAGGTGTACAACATAAAGAAATACAAACATTGTCCTCTGGTATACACAACTCCCCCACCCCCTCATCCCTACACACATGAACATGGGGCCTGTCTTGAGCATTTGAAAACTCAAAACTCAGCCTGAGAAAGCAAGCTCCACAGGAGCAGGAGCTGATCCAATTCTGGGACCTTGGCCGACCAGGATTGAGCAGGGATCTGGACCAGAGCAGACCTGAGACAGCAAACTCCATAGGAAAAGTACAGGGGAGTAACTACTGAGCAAGTGAGCCAGAGACCACTGAGGGTCTGGACATGAATCTGGGACCTTCAATGGAGTAGACCTATGCCAGGAATCCTGTGGGCCTGGGCATGAGTCTAGGACCTCCGAGTGAGTAAGCCTGAGCCAGGTCCTCTGCAGTTCTGCCACATGGCGATACATGGAGATGGGTTAAATTAATATGTAAGAGTTATCCATTAAGAAGCAAGAGCTAATGGGCTTAGTGGTAATTTAAATAATACAGTTTCTGTGTAATTATTTTGGCTCTAAGCTAGCTGGGCAGCTGGAAACCAACAAGAGGCAGTGGCTAACTGGCAAATTTTGGCATGTCTGACTCTGGTGGCTCCGTGGCTTCCCTCTGACTCCACCTTTCTTTCTCCCAGCATTCAGCCTAGCTTTCCCTGCCTACCTAGGTTCTGCCTTGCGATAGGTCCAAAACAGTTTCTTTATTCATTCATGGTAATCACAGCACACAGAGGGGACTCTCACATCAAAGCTTGGGTCCTTCTCTTGTTTGTACAACTCACCAAAGTTCATTTCTTCTGGTCATTGGCAATCTTACTGTATAAAACTTTACTTTCAAACGTTGTGCTAAGTGGGCTTATTGGCACTTATTTTTGTGTTTTAAAGTGACTTTCCATGAGAGTTTTCTGATTACCAGTCAGGCCCTATAATAAGAACATCATAATATCAGTCCTGATAGCAATTACTACTGTAGTACGATTTTTATGCGGCTTTCTTATTCTTCTTTTCACTACAGACTAAATTCCCTAAAAGCAACATTTTGTGTTCTTGGATCACTGTTGTTCAGTTGGTCCTATCTTTCCAGATGCCAACTGTACAAGTTAGTTATACAAACAAACAAACAAAAGAAAAGAACATGGCAAATCATAGTAAGGAAACAACATCTAATCATCTTCTCAAATTCTACTAATTCATGTTCTTGTCTTTATTTTTTATCATGTCTCAAATAAAACACATTGTGCAACTCATAAACACACAAAACTACAGCCATGGGTTGAGTAGAGTGGAAGTCTAACTCTTCATTTGTTATCTTTATTATTTTGCCTTTTTCAAAAAATGAATTTAAGGGGTGGGAGAGATGTTTCAGTAGTTAAGAGCACTGGTTGCTCTTCCGGAATACCATGGCTCTAGTCCCAGAACCCACAAAGGCAGCTCACAATCCTCTGTAACTGTAGTTTCAGAGTATCTGATGCTTTCTTCTGGCCTCAGAGGGCATCAGGCACACACATGATGTAAAGACATGCATGCAAGTAAAAACACTCACACACATAAAAAATGAAAATTACATTAAATAATTTAAATTTAGCGGAATCACTTTATTGTAGCTTGAGTAGATACCTCAGTCTAGCTGTTCATTTCTGAGTTCATGCCAATAAATTTATCTGATAGCATTTATTTTGTCTTTTAAAAGCCTTTGTGGAAAGTAAGTTGAACATTTTCTAAGATGATTAAGTTAGTCATTAGAATTACAGCAGTCAGTACCCTAAGTATCAATTTTTTTCATATGACGAGGTTAACTAAAGTACATGCTACACAGTTGGGTGGTTATTGTAGATTCAGGACTGTAATATAAGATGTGATTTTATGGGTAGTGTGTTCATGGTATAAAACATTTTTGTGTAAGATACGGAAGTTGAAAGCTTTAAATGAAATCTAGAATTACAATTTATGCCCTTGTTAGTTTTTTTTTTTTTTTTTTGCAGTAGAAATCTCAAAGTATTTTGAGTATTTTAATAAAGGATGTAGTTAAAAGATTTAGCCACTAGATGGAAGTGTCTCAAAGCTTAAAAATTTCCTCTTGAAAGTATGCTATGGGCCCTTTCTCTCTCTCTCTCTCTCTCTCTCTCTCTCTCTCTCTCTCTCTCTCTCTCTCTCTTCCTTCCTTCACTTTATGTTGTGTATATCACCATCACTGGATGCTGTCTTCTTTGTATGTTCTAGGGTTGTTTATTCTTCTTTCACTTCTAAACTATTGTCTCACTGTAATCATAAGAGACATTATTTAATGCAAATGGAGAATTTTAAGGCCATTTCTAATCTTGAAGAGTGTTTTGTAAATGTTAGCAAAGTATGATAAAACTGCATTTTCATACAAAGATACATACAGTCTCAGTTTACTTTTCTTAATTCCCATAGAAATAAACAGAAGTGATTATGAATTGTTTAAATTACTACAAATTTTTAAACAAGTTAATGTGTATTAGTTTCTTTCTTTCTTTCTTTCTTTTTTTTTTTTCTAGACAGGGTTTCTCTGTGTAACAATCTTAACTGTACTGAAACTAACTCTTGTGACCAGGCTGGCCTTGAACTCACAGAGATCCACCTGCCTCTGCCTACTGAGTGCTGTGATTAAAGGCATGCGCCACCACTACCCAGCCAGTATTAATTTCTTTTTAATACACATAAATGACAAAGATACAATAATAACACTGTTTTCAATGTATTGAGGCACAATAAGATAATAGTATTATGTTATGATTTAGATCTTTTTAAAAAAATTTCACATGCTGCATGTATAGGTGTTTTTCCTGCATGTATGTCTGTACCACATTTGTTCCTCTCATTCATAGAGGCCAGAAGATGGCATTGGGATCTATGGAACTGAAGTTATATGTTGTTGTAAGTTGTTATACTTACTGGGAACTGAATCCTTACCCTCTGTAAGAACAGGTGCTCTTAACCACTGAATCATCTCTCCTGCCCCCATTGTTTGGATCTTAAGTGTCTCTCATATATTAAAACTTTGGTTGTAGTCCCATAGTGTCACTGGGGAAGGGTGAGAAGAGAGTAAGTTACAAGGAATGTGCCTTTAAAGAGACCAGGGGTCCACTTCTGTTCTTTCTTCTGACCCCTCCGGCTACAGTGGCTTGGTTCCACTGCAACCTCCATCAGGTTCTATCTTCCCACAGACTCAAAAGCAAGGATTCTGGTTGCCATGGATTGAAGTTTCTGAAATGGTGAATTAACACAAAGCTCATTTTCCTTTTGGTTTATCTCAGATATTTCCCTCTGTTCTGGAAAGATGATGAAAGGTTTACCAACAGCACATGGCTTCTATACAAATAAAGGAAAAATTTGGATATCTCAATACTTTGGGAGTTTTCATAAAGCTACATACTGAGCATATTTATGGTCATTTTGGTAATTCCTTACTGAAGAACAGGGCATTAAAATAAGCTTTGTGTCTTGCAAAGAGTCATAACTAGGTGAAATCTGAATTGAAATCTGTGCTAGCTAATTTTAGGTCAACTTTACATAAGTTAGAATGATTCAGGCAGAAGGAATTTCAGTTGAGAATATACTCCACCAGATTGGTCTATAGGCAAGCCTGTGAACCACTTTTTTTTCATTGATGATTGATGTATGAGAGCCCAGGTCATTTTGGGTACTTTCATAACTGGCAAGGTAATTCTGGGAGCTATGTACAAGTGGGCTGAACAAGTCATAGGAAACAAGGCAGTAAGCAGTACTCTTCCATGGTCTCTGAACAATATCTTGCTTTGAGTTCCTGGTGTAGGAGTTCCTTCTGTTTGTGTATTGCTTTCATTGGTTAATGAATAAAGAAACTGCCTTGTCCTAGTTGGTAGGGCAGAATTTAGGTAAGCAGGGGTGGGGGACAAAACTGAATGCTAGGAGGAAGAAGGGCAGAGTCAGAGAAGTCATTGATCCTCTGCCTGAGATGGATGCTAGTTAGAATCTCTGGTAAGCCACTGCCAGGTGGCAATACACAGATTAATGGAGATGGGTTAAACTAATGTGTAAGAGATAGCCAATAAGAAGTTAGAACTAATGGACAAGCAGTGTTTTAATTAATACAGTTTTTGTGTGTTTATTTCAGGTGCAATCTAGCTGGATAGCTGGGTCTAACAAACGGGCTCTTCTCCAACAATTGGCAGCAAGTTCCTGCCCAGACTTCCCTGAATAATCCAATATGATGTCCTAACTATAACCCAAAATAAATGCTTTCTTTCCCGCAATGCTTTCCATCATGGTGTTTTATCACAGCAAAAGTAACCCTATAACTAAGAGAAATCAGTAACAGATTTATAGGACATTGCTGTGACAGACCTGGCAATGTTGTATTGTGGTTTATTGTGGTTGGCTTTTAACAAATTAGAATGAACTGAGTAGGTAATTTAACCTAAAGAACTGTTCCAATTCCCTGTGATTGATGTGAGCAAGGCCTACTCCAACTTAGGGTACCAGACCCAATAAGAATGAAGTTTATTCTGCCCTTTGCTCCCTGACCTTCCCTCTGACTGCTGAAGTTGGCATGCCCCATTATTGATCTGACAGTAGAATCAATGTTTTAAAGCTTCCATCATGCAGTGGGGACCAGTGGCTCTCCAGGGACTCCCTGGGCTGCTGGCACTAGATTGGGATTACTGGGACACTCTCTGCCTTGTGGACTGAGTAACTAGGGGTCATCACCCCCTAATGAGAGACAGCTATTAGGGATTCCTCCAATTGCTGAGTCATTCAGCCTCAGGGTCTGAGTAACTACCAAGTTTGTAACATCTCAGGTATCATGTGGCCAGTGTTACTATTATAAAACCCACTAAATAAATTCTGATGTGTGTGTTTGGGGGTTGGGGGTGTAGTCACCTTTTTGGTTGTGTTCCTCTAGAGAAGCCCCAGTAAAGCAGTGCTACAGATAAAGCATTGCCTTTGAAATTGAGTGGAGCTGTCACTTCCGCATCTAGATGTGGACTATTTCTATGCCCATGCTTCTGTACATTTTAGCATTTCTGAAATAGACCAGGCAATCTTATAAGATTATAACCTGCAAGCTTATTAAGATGCATTATGAGTCTCAGACCCTGTGAAGAGCCAAGGAACAGCACCAGAAGTTGCTTTCTTGTTGTTTGTTTTGTTTTATTTGGTTGAGACAGGAATTCTCTGTGTAACCGAGGAGACCAGGCTGGTTTGGAACTCACAGGGATCGGTTGCCTCTGCCGCTGGAGTGCTGGGATTAAAATCATGTGCCACAAAGCCTGGCTGAGAAGGTTCATTCTTAAACTCCCTTTTGCTGCTGCCCACCAGGAAGATACCCCCCCCCCCGAGGACTCAGTGACCTGTAAAAATGCATCTGTGTAAAACAGCTAACACAGGAAATTCAAGATTGAAAGTCTTAAGTGCAGCGGTTTTTCATTGATTCTTTGATAATTCTGTTTTGAAAAAGTGCCAACTTGACCATCAGAATTGAAAACACTTACGATAATTTTATAATTTCATAATTTCTTGGGTAAACTTCCTACCATTGTAAGATATAAGTGTTCATTTTTCCTTCCTGAAACAAAGCCCTATGCTTACTTGTGTTTCAGTAGCATTTTAGTGGCCCCTCCCACAGCCCCAGATCACAGGCGCACAGCAGACTCCACAGTGATGGAAAATACCAATATTTGCTAGATATTTATTTTTGTTTCACTTTTTTGCCCTCCCCCCAAATGCTAGGCAAGAAAAATTTGATTTATGGCATTAGCTGATTGTTTTAAGATTTGCCAATGCAGAAGAGGTAACCTTGAGATGTCTGAGGAGGTGTGCAATGGTCTTAAAATCACCCGCATCTACTTTCACTGAAAGCAGAGAAAACTGACTTTTGCTCATGGTTCCCTCTAAAGCCCAGCAGAGAGTCCCGATGCACGGGAATAAACAACATAGAACTTCCCTAAATCCTCCAATACCCTGCCTTGGTACCCAAGTCACTGCTGTCTGCTATTGCCTATCTCCCCTGCAGCTTTTAAAGTACATGCCCACAACGGATTACTGTAAATCCCTTATAAATTACCCCCCCCCCCCAGGGTCTTCGCCTCTCTTGCCTGCGAATTCAGGAAGTGTGGAGCTATGGGGACACCTAGTGCACATGATGGGAAGAACAACCAGTTTTTGTAAAGCATACACCAGGGCTGAACTCTGTACACAATAGTGTAGTTGTCAAGACAAAAGCGCAGCCATTAATACTTCCTCGTGAAAACAAGATTCACTTGAAGGGAAGGATTCTTTCTTACTCTTCAGAGTTTGCCATATCATTCGAATAATTTACAATCTTGTTTGTAGATGTGGTAAGTTCAAACCCGAGACATGCACACACGATGGAAATGGCAGCAATGGAACAGATAGTAAAAACCAGTACACAATTAGGTCCTTCAGAACTGGCAAATAATTTTTTTTTAATTTTGCTAATATTTAGTATTGGCAAGGTGATTGGTCACCTGCTTGCTCCTATCTCCTCCTTGGAATACAAATTGAAGGAACTAATAAAAGCCACTTGGCCATAGGAATCCTAATGCATAAGGACTCTCAAGGTAAACTCAGAAAGACATTTAAAACTATGCACTTTCTACTTTTCCTATAAATTAAAGTGTAAGAAGGGATGCACCAAACAATGGTTGTCATTTTGCATAGTTATTTTAAAGGAAGGTCTGTTGTGAAGATGGCATTTCTATAGTGATAAATTGTCAAGAAAAAAAATGACGATGGACTTTAGTAAGTCTGGAAATCAATACTGTGACATTATGTATAATCCTTGCACTTGTGTGCATATGTGTGTTTTGGGGAGAAAGTACATAATGGCCTTCATGAAATTCTCAAAGGTGCTCCCTTGAGCACTGCTACATCAAATAGCCAGGGCTTGAGGGCTTATTGAAGCCCGTTTTACTCACTGTACAAAGAAAGGCCTTCTGTATTCAATTCTGCATTCACAGGGAGAAGCAGAGGTCTAAAACGATTTAGGTTCCCAGGGCACTATGCTGTCTCGTCACTCTGTCATAACTGCAAACCCTAGAGTATCTCTCTCTAATGTTTGGAAACATAAAAGCTCATTTTTTTTGCATCTGTGCTATTATATTTATCACTATTAAGGCATAAGAATCCTTGATAGAACAATAGGATAAGGATTTTAATGCCATTGTTATTTTATTTTGTAGAATGAATCAGCAAAAGGGACTTGGACATGGCCACATTGCCTGTACATACTGGTGAAAGCAAAAACGCATTTTCTGATTTATTTCTTAGATATTTGTTGACAGCTTAATGATAAACTCTTTATTCACAAATGAGGTTCCCATTTGTTTCCTGGATGTTTCTTCCTTTAATTAAATCTTCTTGGATGAGGCTGAATAAGGAGCAAGAACAGCTTATCAGTGATGGCATCCCCCCAAAAGTGTTACCCCTGATAGCAACCATTAATGGCCAATAGTTTTTTTAGGAAGTGGTGGAGTCTCAGGAGAACCTTCCTTATCCATGATGGGATATGGAAGGGCTCAATCTTGTGCAGATATGCATTGTCACTGTGTGATCAGGACTGCAACAGCCATGCAGTATTTCATAGTGCTCTCCCCTCTGGTTCTTAGAGTCTTCATCTTCCGCCCTCCCATGATGTTCCTTAGGTTTGGAGGTGGAAATATAGATGATCTGATAATGCCTCTGATGTTTCAGATTTAAACCTCTGACTCTCCCAATTACTAACTACCCAGTGAACAGCTAAAGACTTTAAATTCAGTGTTATTTTCTGCAATAATACCTAACCTTATAACTTGTGAGGAGAAATAAATGAGAAAATTACAGTTGAAATAACAAGGAATAAAATAGGCTCTTAACAAAAGATGATTTAACAATGTAAAATAAATGAAAGATGTGGAGATAAAATCATCATTGTATTAATCTTTGTGCTCTAGAGGAAACAGTGACAATTAGAGACATATGCACAGAGGTACAGTATATATGTGTGCATGAATATATTTAAATATATATAAATATATTTATATATATGAGTATGTGTATAAATATATTTAAAATATCTAAGTATATACTTATATATTAATTTTAATTTATCAATTTAATTAATAATTACATTTATTAATTTAAATATTAAATTATTTATGAATTTTCAAGTGTAATTACAGAGGCTTAGAAGTCTAAGATCTTCAGTCAGCAAACTGACTCAGGAGTCATCATGACATAGTTATAATTTGTGTCTAAAACTGTGGAAACCAAGGCAGCCAACTGTGGAACTCATGGTATGAGTCTGAGACTGATGCAGGCTCAGCTGGAAGGTCAGTCAGATAGATCCGTAATCCATTCTTATTTGGTCTTGTCATCGGTTGAGGCCTTCAACATATTGGACAAGGCCCACCTACATGAAGGAGGGAAACTGACTTTGGTAAAGTTTTGGACTACAAATTCAGAGATGAGATTCATCTAGAAACACCCTCATTGAGAGCAGACATGACTTCTAACTGATCTTTGCATTCTTCTCAATTAGACAAAGTTAAGTATGATAATAACCATGTGTGTAAAGAGAACTAGAGCTTGTGATTATCAAAATGAAAGCACTTAGAACTGGAAAAAAACAAATCCTTATAATTGACACTGTAGAGGTTGTAAAGTCTCCTTGAGTTTGAACTATTCCTGTACCACACTTCAAATGAAGATCATTTTGAATCAGACGTTGTTGAGCTGGAATTCCAGCAGGGGGCTGACATCTTTCTATTTTGCTACTAAAAGTAAAGGCTCATATTTAGTCAGGGTCCTTTATAAATACCCCCAGTGATATCATCATGACATAAATCATAATTACCTGGAGATCTTCGCAAATAAATGTGTGTGTGTGTGTTTGCCATTGCAACAGCCATAGCACTTGAAGCAAGCAGCAAAGAGTCTTATGTACTGATGCCTAATTATAGCTCATTCTTGGGATTCTCTTAAATGTTTTTTTTTTAATTATCTTTGTAATGTAAGGCAAAGTTGTTAATGAGACAGTGGAAGAGACTACAGTTTTCTATAAGAAATGAGATTGTTCTCCTTATGTTTTCTAAAAGACTTTGAGAATGTAGTCATAACAATCCTGATTCCACAATCCCAACATGATCTCTTCATGTGTGTGTGCATGTGTATGTGTTGACACGCTTGTCTTTCATTCCTTCTCTCTTTTAAAATTTCTCCTTTCTCTGTAAGAACTGGTAAAATCACAGAACACATAAAGTGTTTACATGCCTTCTTAACCCCCGTTGTGAAATTCATTGAAACACACATTATTCTGGTAGACACACCACTCTGTTGTATAAATAATGACAGGATATTAGTCATCAATTGTAAAATATGTTAGAAATTTCTACATCCTTTTCTTTCTACAATGTACATTTTGATTTTTTAACAACAAATTTTAAAATCAGTATTGTTGAAAAAATTAAGGTCATTGACTTTTGTATCTGAACTGTATCATCCATTCACCATGGCTCTTTGGAGAGCTGTTTGAAGGGAAAGTCACATTCAAACAGGACCAAAATATTTTGAGAGTCCCAGAATCGATCAGTGATGCCTGTCATTTATGCAGAAATCCTGTTTTTTCTTTCCTGCATTTGAGGAGATGAACTCTACCTCTTAAGCAACAGAGGATCCTGGATTTAACTTCTGGCATCCCCTTTTACTAGATAAGTGGCAAATGACCTTAGATGCATGTTATAGTGGTTTTTTCCTTCAGTGTGCTGTTAAAACATGAAGCTGAATAATTTAATAAAGAACAGAAATTTATCTCTTACCCTTTTACAGCCTGTGAAGACTCATATCTAGAAGCTAGCATTTGGTGTCTGGGGAGGTCCTATACTTATTTCCTTGATGATGATACCTCATTGTGGTGTCTTTTAATGGGAGAAGGAACAGAACTTATTTTTGGCAATTTTACAAATAACAAATTTATTCAGCAGTGTGACTCTCTCTCTAGTTCATCCTCCTCTGAAGGTTCTCCTCTCTTTATATAGCCACAATAGGAAGTCAATGTAACATGAATCTTGGGAAGGGTCTCTCTCCCTCTCCCTCTCTCTCTCTCTCTCCCCCTCTCTCTCTCTCCCTCTGTCTCCCTTTCCTCTTCCATCTTCTCTTTCTCTCTCTTTTTTTTTTACTTTTTTTTTACTTTTATTTTTTATTTTATTGAGAATAAGAAAAAAAAGTTTCCGCCTCCTCCCAGCCTCCCATTTCCCTCCCCCTCCCCCACTCTTCTCCCCCTCCCCCTCTCTTCTCCCCCTCCCCCC
>NW_026067947.1:7604227-7643194 GCF_014885135.2 Alexandromys fortis
GTAAAAAACAATGACTTCTCGAATTTTGCATGCAAATGGATGGAAATAGAAAACACTATCCTGAGCGAGGTAACCCAGACCCAAAAAGATGAACATGGGATGTATTCACTCATAATTGGTTTCTAGCCATAAATAAAGGTCACGGAGTGTATACCTGGTGAACCTAAAGAAGCTAAAGAAGAAGGTGAACCCAAGAAAAAACATATAGTTATCCTCTTGGCTAAGGGAAGTAGATAAAATTGCCGGGGAGAAAATTGGGATCTTGGGGGTGGGGTGGGTTGGGGATAAGGGGGGACAGGGAGAGCAAAGTAAGAAGGGGAGGATTGGGGGAACTTGAGGAAACAGGAAGATTGGGATCTTTCTCTCTTTTTGTCTGTCTGCCTGCTGCCTCTTTCTATGCTTGTGATCATTAAGTACATGTAAAATGGCAATATCCAAATACCACAAACCTATTTTGTTGTATTACGGCTCTATCGGATGATATTGTAAAAATGTTATTATTTCTTCAAGTTCATCTCAGGCTGAAGAAGTAAATTGTTGACTGAGACATTAAGAATTAATAGTAGTCTTTGAACATTTTCTCCTAATATAATGGGGGAGAGTCTTCTGTTTTGTGTTAATTTCATTGGTTAAATAAAGAGACTGCCTTGGCCCTTTAATAGGACAGAAAATTAGGTAGGTGGGGTAGACAGAACAGAATGCTGGGAGAAAGAAGTCGAGTCAGTCAGTCATCATGATTCTCCTCTCCGAGGCAGATGCAGATTAGGATCTTACCGGTAAACTACCACCTTGTTGTGGTACACAGATTATTAGAAATGGGTTAATCTAGATGTGAGAACTAGCCAGTTTAAAAGAATAGTTTCCGTTTAATTATTTCAGGGCATAAGCTAGCCAGGCGGCTGGGAGCCAGGCGGAACGCAGCCCGCCGCTCCTTACTACACTATTACATCTCCTTCCAAGCATATCTAAAGATCAATGTCTAAAAAATATAACTTTTGAAGCAAATGAATGAGATTGGGCAACAAATATTGACCTTTGAAACACCCTGACATCAAATGGCTCACTTACTATTCCATTTAATCTAAGTGTTCTTGAATCAAGCACCTTATTTGACCTCAAACTAATTATATTATCTCTCACTAGTTTGTTATAATGTCAAAGGTATAATATGGCAAAAGCAACTTCATACATTAGAAATTATGGTCTGTACAATGTAAGAATATAGCTCATTCAATGTTATTAATAATTCAGAAAACTTAAAGTATAATTTACTATTACCCCAATATTTGAAACAGTCACCGTTAATTCTCTTTCATGCTTCACTTTATATTATTTATATAGAATTAGAATATCTCAAACTTTTTTTTTAAGTCCCATGGATAAGGAAGGAATCCATGCTGTTAAGACGTTTTGAGAACCACTTTCATCTAGAATTAAGAACAGATTTAAAAGACGCTGATCATAGCTGAGATTGTGAGGTCGTCCAAGAAGACCAGGAGGGGGTCAAAGGAGTTCAGGATGAGTTTCTCAGGTGTACAGCACAGGGGCATTCAGTCTCTGAGCTGTCAACTTGAGCCTTACATCCCCAACAGTTTTGTTGCACTCAGCCATGTGACAGGAAGGTCTAAGAGCAAAGTCAAGTCTTGACATCCTGGGTAGTCAGTTTCTGGGAAAGAGATCTTAATTGGATTCTTTTGTAGGGGTAACCTGAGGAGCTTGCTTTTCTCAGGAGAGCTTAGGTGAAATTCCTCTAATATGAAACGAAGTTGATGGGACTCCGATAACACTTTGGCGTGTAAAATAATGAATAAATTAGAAGGGACTGGACCACTCCTCTTGCTAACAGCTGTTCTTAGCTGGTTTTTACTAGGCGGTGCCGCATATTGTAGCCGTTATGCCTTCCTACCCTGTGTGCTCCTTTAGCAGATGGCAGAGGAGGTGGTCTGTAGCACACATTCTGTGCTTATCATGATGATGAGCTGTTTCAGCTGGAAAATTGCTATTGAAAAATAAAAAAAAAAGACTGTGACTTTCAGTGCCAAAAATAAGCATTTATCACTTAAAAAATTCAAAAAGAAGCCAAAGTCTTACCGTCAGTTTCCAGCTACACACATCAGATTGGGAGGTGGAATGTGCAACCTCATTATGCGGCGATCCCGCTGATCAAACATCTGACTCAAACGCTTTGCCTCTCTCCAGACACACGCTTTGACGGTTCTTCTGTGCATGAGAAGCCCCCACAGCCCTTGTTCTGTTTCCCTTCCAATAAACACATTTAAAATAGATTTATGAGAACAGTAGCTTCTGCCCTGTGGCCATTTGGATAGCTGTTTCTCAAAGACGCTTCCCCAGACCCTGGTACTCCTCTCTGGAAACTTGGTCCTTTGGCCCAGAGAGTGGATCAGGGAACAAAAGACTTCTATGATGAAAAGACTGTGGAGCCGAACTGAAACTGTCTTTCTTTGAAACATCAATTGTATCAGGAAGACTTCAAAGATAGAGGATTTAAAACCAGTTAATCTGTTGTTCTACAAATCTATTTGGTCTTAGAATTTCTGTTTTCTGCCTCACAGACCCGGATAGTCTGTGGGGAAGTGCGTGTATACAGTTTAGTAAACAGTGATCATACATGCCACTTTTTTACCTCTTAAATAGGATGTCTGCTCTCTTTTTCTCTGGCAAACAATGGTAAACTCCCGTTGGGGATCTAAAAGCATGTATTATGAAGTCTCTAAAGCGCTAGTTAAGGGTTTCTCCTCAAAGATGTAAAATATCTTGTTCTCTTATTTGGTACCAAAATAAACTTTTAAATCTATTAGCAAATTATTAAGTATGGGTTTTTGTATCTTTGACGAACCATGTTCTTACGTCAAATGAAACGACACATATTATATACTTGTATATCTCAGCTATTAACCCTTCTCTCCTGTTCTATACTGTCTGGAGAATGAGCTATGATACCTACACATTCAGTTTTGAATGAGTGAGTTTATTAAGTATATAGCAAGCCAAGTGTAAAAGCATATAGCAAGAAATAGAGAGACAGACAACAAAGCATTATCAACTTGAGTGTTCAAAGCATGCAGTAGAATGTGACTGCCAAAGTTGAGACATGTGGCTATCATCCCCAATCAAGCTTTGTCTCTATTGCCCAGCTTCCAGCCATTTGCCACTGCAAGAACTTTTATACTATGGATAAATAACAGTAGCTTCTGCTGGAAATAGTTTATCTTCTAGATATTCTGGAGGGCACTGCACCTTTAATTCTTGCACTATATTATTGTTCTCTTCGCTCCCTGTCAAGGAGTTAGAGGACAAGCCCACCTACATCCTCAAGCAAGGAACCTTGAAAGACACTATGAGACAAACATGCTGTGGGACAATGGTTTTACCCTGTAAAGATTTGTTTCTTGTACTTGTTTAATAAAATGCTGCCAGTAGCCAGGCAGGTGGGTTGACTGGGCAGGAAGTATAGGTGGGGTGATGGGGAAGGAAGTAGAGGTGGGGAAGGAGAACAGAAGAATCTTGCGAAGATAAAAAAAAAAAAAAAAAAAACAAGATGTAGTCTGCAGTCATCACCCAGACACAGAGGAAGCAAGATGAAAATGCCCTTCTGATGAAAATTACCAAGCCACATGGCTAACACAGATAAGGATTATGGGCTAATTTAAGTTATAAGAGTTATAAGAAGCCTGACCTAAGAGGCCAATCAGTTTATAATTAATGTAGACCTCTGTGTGTTTCTTTGCATCTGAACAGCTGTGGGACTGGATGGGACAGAAATCTCGGTCAACAGGAACATGCTAGGGTCTGAAATGGAAAAGGGGTATTCTTCATAGCAAAGTCAGATTTTCAGTAAGTACAAACACCACATGCCAATTTATGTGTAGTCCACCATGGTATTTGTGAAATACTGACATTGGACAAGTTCTCAACATACCTGAGTATTATGCTGCAAATATGAAATGTGTGGATCATGTATAGAAAGTCTGGACCTGATTTGGCATCTCTTTGAGAGGTGGTGAAATTTTTAGAAGGTGTAACACGAGGGCTGGCTTGCTTGTTGGGGTTTCTGTCTCGCCCAGTACCCCACAACTATTTTTCCCCAAAGAAAATTACACATAAATTATAAGCTGATTGGCCCATTACCTCTAGCCTCTCACTGGCTAACTCTCACATCTTGATTAACCCATTTTTCTGATCTATGTTAGCCATGTGGCTCAGTACCTTTTTTCAGTGGGGCAGATCACATCCTGCTGCTTTGGTGGTCTGGGCAGGAATGGGAGGAATCAACTTCCTCCTTCCCAAAATTCTCCTGTTCTTATTGCATCATTTCTACTTCCTGACTGGTCTTCCCACCTATACTTCCTGCCTTGCCAATCAGTATTTATTTAAAACATGATTGACAGAATACAGACAATTCTCCTGCATCAAGAAGGTAGCTTCTAACTGTAGGAAAGGTCACTAGAAGTATGTTTTTGAGGCCATGTCTACAGTAGACTGTCTCAGATCTCCAGTGTCTAACTCAAAACTCAGAGACTTATTGTTAATTATGAATAAGTATAATGATAACTGACCTCAGCTTAGGCTTGTTTCTAGCTAAAGCATTTAAGAAAATTAAATTAATCATTTCTATTAATCTATGTGCTCTCTTATCTATGTACTCTCTAGTCTGTTATCCTGCTTCCTCTGTGTATGGCTGGCTGGCTCCATTTTCTCTCTTCCCACTAGACTTACTTATATCCCTCCTCTGCCTACCTATTGGCTGTTAAGCTTTTTATTAGATCAATCATGTGCCTTAGGCAGGCAAGGTGAAACAGCAACACATCTTTACATAGTTTTAAACAAATATTCAGCTCCACAACACATGTCCTCTCTTGATCCATTCTGGTGCCTACTCTCTTCTGCATTTTGTTTGCTATCATATGAGTCATGATGCATACCTTCCTTCTGTCATGAACTAAAAAGTCCCAAATGTGAGAAAAGAAGCCCTTACTACTTCACATTGTCTCAGATATTTAGTCAAAGCAATGAAAGTTCAACTGACAGAAAGTAGGCACTTCAAGTGCTTCTCTGTGCTTCAGCTGTCTTTGGAGTTTATTCGTGGGGAAAAAAATGAAAAGTTTAGAGAATCAGGCTAGAGAAGGTATAAAAAGCTGAAAGCAGAGATTAAAGGGGCATTTTGGTGAGACAGAATGTCAGTGTAAATGCATACAGTAGGGAGCATTCAGATGGGCAAAAGGACTTTATTGGAACTTGGAGAAGAGTCCATTCAAGCTCCATTCAGTGAAAGACTGTGGCTATTATTTGTTAATGTCTTAAGATTTTATGGTAAGCTGAGTTTACATGTGATGGACTAATTAAAAAAATAGTGAGAAACATTTCAAAACAGGCCATCATTCAGCCTGTGGCACAGTCAATACTGGGTGATTTAAACAAGATTACGGTCACAATTAAAAGCAGAGAGCAATGTTTTTAAAATTTACATTTTGGTCAGTGGAGAAAAATGTTTTGAACTTGGGCAAAGAGAAACTTGGTTTCTGAAAAAAATTAGCACCATTAAAAATGAGCCAAGTACTTTCCATCAGGAAAACAAGAAACCTTGAGGAAATTCTAATCTTTGGTCAGAGTCTAATCCTCCTAGGTCCATGGGTTTGAAAAGTAAGACTAATTTCAAAGATAATTCTAGAAAATAGAGAACCTCTGGGCTCAGTAAGGCTGCCCATAAAGATCTTTCACCCGAATTTGTTTCACCATACTTAGCAACCCAGGCACTTAGAAGATAATCTGGACATGGTTCAAGGAGGGCACAGCTGCTACTCAGGCTGACTGCATACCATTGGTTTGTCCAAATGATCCCAGTTTTAAATGCTTGCACAATGTGGGAGATATAGGATCATAGAGACTTCCAAGCCTATTTCAGAAGAAAGTCTGGGCATCCAGGTAATGTATACTGGAGTTGCAGTTCCCGAAAGGCTGATAGAAGAAGACGTGAAGGTGAAACGTATTCCACCATAAGTAGTGCAAGGTGTTTGAGATGCCAGAATGTGAACAGTCATCCAGGGGAAGTTAAATGTATTGAATACAGCCAACTTTAGATAGTGGACTTATGGACTATAAAAAGGTGAAGAAAATATGGCAGTGGTGCTCAAATTCTTAAAGACACAACATGACTTGATGTCCCTTAGATACATAAAGAAAATTAAGCCATAGGTTGGTCATCTTGCCTCCAATATTTCTTTGGTTCAGACTTCCTTGCTATTTTCCTTCCTTTTTCTCTTACATATACAGAGTAAGCGTGGGGATGCTTTTGGGAATATGTAACTTTCTTTGTATTTTATAATAGCTTGAAAATAAGACTTTGTTTTATCTTTGACTTTAAATTTTGAACTGAGACTTTGGGATAATAATGGAACTGTTAAGACTTTATGTGACTGTATGAGATGAGATAAATACATTTTACATCCTAAGATACCTATAACCCTTTGGCACTTTAATGTGGTTATATTATGGATTGTGTAAAAGTGTCCCCCACGTGTTGAATGTTTATCTGATGGCACAATTTTTTATGCCCGTGGAAACTTGAGAATTGTATCCTCAACAGGTATATCCTGTCCTTTCAGTTCTCTGGAGTTCTTGATGTTCAGTATAACAAGAGTTGCTGTGTTAATGCTTTTCCCATGAAGGACCATGACTCCCAATTGAGATCATAAATACTGAAGTGTTTATCACTGTTCCTGTTAGTGAATAACATCTAAGTATAGCTGTTTTATTTTCTTTGATGCTGTTATTTAGTTTTATTTTATTCAGTCAGTAAGAGCAGTAATTGAGAAGAAAGTTAAAATTTCTGGTATAACTGACACAGGTACTTCATTTGATCCCAGAATTCTGAAATTTGTGCTGAGTACAAACAAACATCCCTTTCTTTCTGTTTTCTTCCATTGTAGGCCTTTTGGCTACATTGAGGTCACTTAAAGCAATTCTTTACATTGGTGAGTTGGCGCTGATTGTGGAAATAGCACCATCACTATTATTTCATTTTTAACTGTTTGTTACTACTAATAATATTTGTTTTAAAATCATTAAAGCTGTATACCACCAAGTTATTACAGAATAGAAAAACAAAACTGGCAACTTCTATTACAAGACTCTAAGTCATAGCTTTCACCAGGATATCCAACTAGAACCTATCTTATGAGCACAAAATAATACTCTGGTGAACAACCTCATCATTTTAATATGTGAACCTTTTGATTAGCCAATTACAAGACTATGCAATCATAACCCTGATTCCCTAGTGTGAATATGATTTAACTTTTATAACATACCTTCTAATATCGCCCTAAAACTGCTTTGGCAAAATAGTTCAGTTTCCAGCTGTACAAAAGGTTCTGAATAAAAAGAAATTGTATTAGAATGTTTCAAATTGGATTAGGCAGAAAATACCCTTGAGAAACATCTTCCTACAAAGCAGAAACATGTCTCTAGTTTGATTATGTATTATTTTATTTTGCCCATCAATTTTCAATTATACTAGGAAAGTCTGACATAGTGGCAGGCATGGGGAAAGGAGGTGAACAATCCTAGCAGCCAATTAATCTAGGACTCCCTGAGGGGTGTGACAAATATTTCTTCCAGGTTTCTTTTGCAAGCTTAAAAATGAATCTAGACTTGGGTAGAAAAAGATTATTCCAAATTAATATGAAAGCGGGTGAATGAGATGATCATAAGATCAGCAAGGGTTTCAGTTAGTGTACTCAGAAATCCTGCAAAGGCTAGCTGTGGCCTGTTGGTTAGCACTATTGGAGATCTTGGTACCATTGGGAAGTGGGGCTTAAGAGGTTACAGGCTAGACAGTGTGGTCTCAGGGAGAATAGTTGACAGTTTCTTTTTTTCTATTTTGAAGGCAGGAAGTGAATTGCTTTTTTCTCATAGGTTTTTGGGCATGAGGAGTTGACGCTACCACAGACATAATACAGGAGGACCAAAGACAGACTCACCTTGAAAGTAGTAAGCCAAATGAGCCCTTGCCTTTATTGAATTAATCATTTCATGTGTTTGCTCTAAGGATCTGGAACTGGCTGACATAGAAACTGTCTGAAGAGGTTAGACACATTTTTTTGAAGGAAACAAGGATGTACAGATATGGTCATATGTGATGAATGAGAATTGATGGCTACAGAAAACAGACTAAAGCATGTTTTCATCTGATGTGACTCAGTTCCCTAGGGGTGCTACTGACAATGGGCTGTGTGCCCACTGAGGCAATAGACTGGGTTCACAAGAAAATAACCCAAGTTTGATTAAGAGACATTTTGTTTTAGTGGGAACAGGACAGCTCAGCCTGTAACCCAAGAGGTCGAAAATGGAAATTTGGAGGGTCTATGTTATAAATAAGCAAGAAGAGGCCAAAGGTGTCATTTTTCCCCATGGGGGGAATGTGTGGGTCTTTTTGTTTATTTTTTATTTTTTTGGAGTAAGTTGATCCCTTCCCCAGGATATGAAGGATCACTTAAGGAACCTGAATTCGGGCAAGTGTTAATCTATGTTATATATCAAAAGTGATCCCACTTTAGAAAAGATCTTGTATGAATTGTTCAAAGTCTTCAAGTCATTCATTTTATTTAATGTCACAATTCAGTAGTATTGATGTATGACTGAACCTACAGTAAACGGTTTATTAATCTCCTCTGGATAGTAATAGATACTTTTAAAATAATAATTTCTCTTTACTGAGCTGTTTATGCCAAGCCTTGTCAGAGCTTCACTCTTCAATCTTCCCAGCTGAGGGGATCCCTGTAGGTGCCATACAGGGGAGTGAATCACACCATAGAGATAAGGATGAAATCCTGCTAAAGATTGACTTTCTCAACCTGGATTAGACTTCAGGGTGTCTTATAATGGGCGGTTTACTCCCAGTGTATTTAAGCCCAGTATAATTTGAAAAAAGTTTTCTGGTGTAATACAATCTCCAGTGCACAAGAAAGTGTAATTACATTGAAACTCAACTCATGGTACATGCCATTTCTTCCGAGAAGATGGGATCTAGAGATAGGCTACCTGTGCTAGGTAATGGGGCTAAGGGTCTCTCCTTGTCTGGTCTCTGACGTACAGATAGCACAGTGGTCGTTTGGGCTATTAGCCATCTCTGGGCCAGGTTGTGGGAGCTGGGGGAGTCTCTGGCTATTAGGGTCATTTAGATTACTAGTCACCTCCAGTTTTGGTGGTAAGAGCTTGATATAGCCTGGTCCAACAGATAACACAGGTCACCAGGCTATTAATCACTTCCGATTCTCAGATTTCTGTAGGGAAGAACAGGTTTTTCATCTTTCCCATTGGGAAAACAGTCCTGCATGCTTAACCTTCCAGGTTCTTTGGAGATCTGTGGGTGCGAGGACAGACCTTTGTGCTTTGCTCCCAACCCCCAGCTTCACTACATTGTAGTTACTGTGACCAGGCCAAATTTCCAGATGCAAAAAAATTAAACCTAAACAGACTAAAGTCCTCACATCTGATTTTGTAGTATAGAACCCTTGGTGTTTAAATCCTAGCCCTAAATTACTTCTGTGTCTACACACGAATGGTGGGTAATCTTTATCTTATGAGTCCCTTACACTATAAAACAGTGTTGTTAATGGCTAGGGTTTCTATAACTGAAAGCCACAGATTTGGTGGCTTAAATAATAGATGTTTATTTCCTATGCTTAGGAAGTCTGATTAGTCCTCCTTTTTGAATCCATCGATGACAGAGACAGGGTGAGAGCATTCCAGATTACTTTCCGTATCTGCGGATTTCAGCAATAATTGTACTTTGTTTATGTTACTAGAACAGAGTTTTGTTTCTATGTAAAGATAATTGATGGAGGATTAATAACTAGTACCCTCTGAAACAACTGTACTTTGTGTTTTCAATTAGAATATTCTCACTATGATGTGAGGGATACTACTTAACTGGGCATGTTAACACATACCTGTAATCCTAGCACTCATGATTTTGAAGCAAGATGATTACATGGTCTACAGTTTGAGACCCTATGAAAGAAAGAAAGGAAGGAAACAAGCAAGCAATGAAGGAAGGAAAGATATTCAAAATGCAAATGAAACTTATGAAAAATAAACAAGCAAATGAAAACCAAGCAATTACACAATCATTTGTTGTATATGATCAAACTAAGGATCTAGGAGCCACATCAGCCTTCAGAAGGAAATGGAGAAAGAAATAGTTAGTTGAGAGATTCCCAATTTGGAAAGGTAGAGAAGAGAGCTGAAGTACAAAGTGACTTTCAAACAACTAGGTTAAAATGATGGCAAAACAAAAAATGTGATTTATTCCAGATAAAATAGACAAAGCATTATAAATTGGAGCTGACTTTAAACTTGTGGACCAGAAAAATGAGTCTCTCTGTCCTACCCATGACCTTCATTTTCATTTCATGGAAAGGCTGGCAGGACTAGTTGCCTCTATTGTTCTCATAATCAAGATAATAAAATGAAAATTAATTGTTAGATTTATCTGTGATAGAAAATAGATTCATATTTGCATTAAGAAAATCATATATGCTTTATGTTTTTCTGCTCTTCACTGCAATTTAGTGAGTGCACAGTTGTGGAAGTTCTCACACCAAGCTTAAAATTGGTTCAATTAGCAAGAGAACATAGTGTCTTTCCTTCCGTGATATTTTACTTTTTCCAGGTACTTAGGGAGGATTCAGAAGATTGGTCATAGGCCCTAGAGCTGGTGCCCATCATTATCCAAGTCCCTTTAGGTTCAAAAGTTTTTATGTAGCTAATAGTTTTTCTGGCCTCTTGAGATTTGCCACTTGCCTTTAGTTGCATGAAGGAACTGTGGTGAAGACACTCTGCAGAGCTCTCCAGTCTATGCAGAGGTATGTTCTTTAAAGGCCTTTCAAAATTCAGACCTCACATCATTTGAGGCTTGTCCTGAGGAGTCAGGATTGGTATTTAGCAGCTGAAGAAGATAATGCCCCTTACAAACTTTGCGCTTTATATGCCTGCCTGTACAGTTGAGTTAATAATCGAATTTAATTTGGAAGGAGCGAGATAAAGATAGTGCAGTAAGAATCCTGTATTGATCATTATTTTTCCTCTAAAATAAGCAATTATAAAGTTTTTATGTTTGTGTCAAGTTACCATTAATTTAGTAATATTATATAAAACAAGGTATATTAAATTGAAAAAGAAAGTTTATGCTATTTAGCATAAGCTGTTATATATGTAACTGCAAAATTATTCTTTGTAATATGTTGTGACAATAATGTAGGCATGGTTAGAAACTTAAGCCTTCCACCATCTAATAACTACAGATTTTTATAAGCAGTATGAAAACTATAGCCCCTGTATTCACACTGTTTTATAGTTTCATGAAACATAGCTACAATAGCTTAGATACTGTCTTTGATTGTTTCCATATTTAAATACTAGATGTAAGGAGTTGTGATAGAAAATATGACCTACAAACTTTAAGACATTTACTGTCAAGTACTTTGTAGGAAAAGTTTTCTGACCTTAGTTCTGTATGATCAACCTCAACAAAACAGGCTCAGCTCTTTGCGGTTCTGAAATCCTAAATGACTCCCAAGGGGAAATAAAAATTAGTCTACAGTGAAAGGAAAATGCTCACAGTATTAAGCCACAGTCATCTCCCTGATGGCATTTAAAGGCACTAATTGGAGGGCAAATCACAAATATGTAAGGGTTTATTAAAAACAGCATAACACATCGATTGTGTCTCCAACGGCTAAGGGTGTAATATGCTAAATGTCCAGGGAGAGTTTACTTCTGGGAAGCATTCAAATGGGCATCTGTGACTGGACCAGAGAAATAAAAGGTTGTGTGTGTGTGTGTGTGTGTGTGTGTGTGTGTGTGTGTGAAAGAGAGAGAGAGAGAGAGAGAGAGAGAGAGAGAGAGAGAGAGAGAGAGAGAGAGAGAGAGAGAGAGAGACAGAGAGAGGTGTGAGAGAGGTATGCGTGTCTGTGAGAGAGAGAGATTGTGTATGTGAGAGAGAGAGAAAGAGAGAGGTGTGTGTGTGTGTGTGAGAGAGAGAGAGAGAGAGAGAGAGAGAGAGAGAGAGAGAGAGAGAGAAGAGGTGTGTGTGTGTATATGTGAGAGAGATTTGCGTGTGTGTGAGAGAGAGAGAGAAAGAGAGAGAGAGGTGTGTGTGTGAGAGAGAGAGATGCGTGTGTGTGAGAGAGAGAGAAAGAGAGAGAGAAAGGTGTGTGTGTGTGTGAGAGAGAGGTGTGTGTGTATGTGCACATGCTTATATTTCTGTAAAGAAAGGAATAACAACTCAGTTTAATTTATATAATTCTCTCAAGTAAAGTCATTATGTTACATTTATTCTTGAAGGTGAAAAATATTTTTCACAGGAACACATTTCTTAAAACTGGCTTCAGTCAAGCTACATTATCCAGTGAATGTGTTAAGCATTCTGTCCTTGGGCTAGGGAATCTCTAACTTATGTCTTTTTATTCTCTTTTCTCTTTTATTCAGCGTCTCCTTTTGCAGTGAGGTAGAGGCTGGAGGTTGTCTTTACAATAACAAGATGGCTTTGATGATGCCATTGATGGGCTAAGGCCCCATGTGTTAGTCCATTTTGGGGATGTACTCAATGGAGAAATTTGATTGAGTTACTGTGTTTCATATCTCCTCATAGTTCACCTGAGGCCAGAATCACAATGCCGTCCTTGTCAGGTACTAAAGCAGGAGCAATGTGCGTCGTTTCCTCCTCCTGCCTCCCTGATCTCTCACTCTGATGAGTCTCTATCTCAAGCTTGCTCTTGACTTTGTGGTTTTGAGGGGAAGGAAAAGAAAGCTACACAATTAGACGCCTCTCTCCCTGTAGTCCACCTGCCCTCTACCAGATGGAAGTCCCGTGGTTTCTTTTTAAGATCTCTTTCTTCTTCTTTTTCTTTCTGTTATGATATTCAGTTTCATGTGTGTGAATATTTATGAACAAAAAGTGACCTTGTTTACACCTCCACATTTTTATTCCTTTGTATTGCTACTTTTACTACAATCATGGTGATGGCAGTTTGAAAAGATTCTGGCAGATTCGTGAGAGATTCCACAGGGTTCTGGATAGTAAGAGTGATTTTCCTGCCATATACTTGCACTGTTCTTTTAGAGTCTTTTAGCATTTCTGTGCATGTTTATGCCAGCTAGTCATGCCACAGTATACTTTTGGAGGTAAGAGGGCATGCTCCAGAGTCAGCCATTCATCTACACCATAGAGTTTTACATTTAAGAAGTTTGGTCATAGGCAATGTTACTTAGCTGTGTAAAATTATACAAACTCCACACAAATATTATTTTAGTATAAAAGTAACAAAACCCCACTTAAGAACAAGCATTTTTCATTTCTATCCAATTGAAGTTCTATACTAGTGTTAAGAAACAGACAGAAATGTTTGCTAGCATTTTCATAAGTAATGGCAGAATTCTTTTCCCTGTGATGCTATGTACGCTGTGAGCTCCATAGGCAATAATAGGCACATGGGCATCTATTTCTGTAATTGACATGTAGGTCATTTGAATGAAAGTAACCCTCATAGGCTCATGGATAAATGCTGTGGGAATTTGGTCCGATAGCCAGTTGTATGGGGAAGCTTGATCTAATGGGCGTGATCTTCACTGGAGATGTGTGACCGGATAAAACCCCCTGAGTTTTATCTCTTGGTTGTACGTGAGCTGCGAGTAATCCATGAAATCATGCGTGACTAGTGTTTTGGTGTTCATCCCTTTTGAAATGAGGCAGCAACAGTGTTAACAGTTTTGGTGTGCCCTGTGAGTATAGTGCATTGATTCTGATTTGTCTGCTAATAAACCATACCTGACCCCACTCAGATTCCTTCGTTAGATATAAATTTGATCTCCAGCTTATAGAATTCTTTGAAGGATTAGGAAATATAGCCTTTTTGGAGGAGGGGTGTCACTGGGGGTCTGGCTTTAGTATCATTCCTATCTCTTTCTTTCTGCCTCCTACTTATGGATAAAGGTATACACTCTCAGATACTGCTCCAGGGCTATGCCTAGCTGGTTTCATTTTTTCTGATTGTGGTAATCATGAACTCTTGCTGTCTGAAACTGTAAGCCCCAAATAAAGTCCTTCCTAAGATTCCTTGGTCATCGTATATTATCATAGCAATATAAAAGTAACTAAAACAGCATGGTAGACAACC
The DNA here is from genome assembly GCF_014885135.2 of Alexandromys fortis. Classification (NCBI taxonomy): domain Eukaryota; kingdom Metazoa; phylum Chordata; class Mammalia; order Rodentia; family Cricetidae; genus Alexandromys; species Alexandromys fortis. Next base: position 7,618,426 of record NW_026067947.1, read on the forward strand.
TTAATAAAAAAAAAAAAAAACACCTCCAGCTATATTCATGCTCTAGTATACGCTCTCCTCTCTCTATTTTTCTCATGATATTTGTGTTGATTATTTGGGAGTTTCACATCATGTGCCCCAAGCAAACTCACTTCCCAGTCCTCCTATGTCTGCAACGCCCCCCCCCCCGCCCTCCCAGCTCTTGGGCCCTCTCACACACATAAAGAGGAGGAAGAGAAAGAAGGAAAACATGTCCAATTTGTGTTTCCCATATCCTCACTGGAGCATGGTCATGCTCCTGGTGGCCAGCCCCTTAAAGAAAGCTGAGTCCTTCTCCACCCACACCCTCACTAGAAAGCATCAGTTGTGAAGAGCTGTGCTTTTACATCCGAATCACAATTTTTAAAAGTTCTCTCCAAAGGCTTTCTGTCCAGGCTATTACTTTTGGGAGCAGGTAAGGGTTGTCACAAGCCTGTCACAGAAGCCTTCCTATGTCCCTGATTCTCCACTTTGAGTTTGCACTCGCCAATACCATGGTAAAAATAACTCTCTTGCCCTATATAGTCATGGGAAAAGAGACCATGAACTTACATATGGTCTTTGGTGACAGCATATGCCACGGACTTCGGCATGGTGCCTAAAGGCAGCACAGAACACAAATATCAACATGGCCCTCTGCCTCTGCATGGGACACAGACACACATCATAGCCCTTGCTGGCAGTGCAGGCCAAGGACTTCAACATGGTCTCAGGTGACAGTGCAGGTTACGCACACCAGAAAGAGACCAGATCTCACTTGTGATATTAGGCTACAGTGTCTGTGACGTCAATTTTAGTAGAAGATTTTCTTATGGCCCTGTTGGATTATGCTGCTTGGTGAAGCTAATGGCCCCAAGTGAATAGGAGCTGAAAGCTACCACTAGCTAACTTCTAGCAAGTCATTCAAACTGCCATCTCAGAAACATTATAAGAGGTAGATTCTGCTAATGATCATCTGGACTCACAAGGAGGTTCCTCCCCAACTGAGCCATGAGATAGTATGGCATCTTGGCTCAATGGTTTCACCATAGTTTTTACTTAGAACATGAAGTTAAGAAAAGCCATATCTGTAGCTCTTACAGAATCTTTGAGATAGTTTTAATATAATTTCTTTATTGATTCTTTGGGAATTTTATATAATGCTCCCCCATTCTGCTCATTTCCCAGTACCTACATATTTGCCCTTGGATTCCTCCTTCCGTGAAAATTTTTAAAAAACCCAACCAAACCAAACCAACACAAACTAAAAACAACAAGAAAAAGCCCACTTTGCTTCTCTATTTTTTTTTTTTTCAGTTCTTCAGTACCTCTTTGTTTGTCTTAGTGGCATTGGAAGACTTGGTGTGTATCATGGTATAGGTAAACCATCATCACTGGACCCTCAATGAAATTCCTCAGGTGTAACCTGTGGCCACCCTGAGTAATGGAGATCGTGTGGGTATCCTTCCACAGAACCAGTTCCTTCACATGCTCGGTAGGTCACAGAGGGAGTAGATGTTAGGATGACCAACCCTAGTTCTTGCTTGTAGACTTGAGTGGCATTTGAACTGGTCAATCCCGACTGCTGAGTTCATGTCCCTCAAGTGTGTAGGGCAGAACCAACTCTCTGATATTCATACTATCAGGGCCAGCTTCCCCACACCTGTGGTGAGGGTGGGACTATCTCTCCCAAGTGCAGAGGATCAGCTTTTCCATTCCGCGAGGGTCAGGACCTCTTCTCTTATTGCAGTCTTAGGTAAAGGTCAGGCTAAGTTTTCCCAGGACCAGCAAAGGGCAGCACCAGCTCATCCTGGCCCTCAGATTTCACCATGCTTGGTTTTTATGGACCTTTGTAATAACATAGGCCACAGACATCAACAGAGATTCTTACTGCAGGAGGATCACAGACCCAGACATGGTCCCTCTGCCACTTGACCATCCTGCCGGGACCTTGGGACCAGTAGGTGTCTGCCCCTGGATGACTGATGTACCTGAGCACAGGCCACGTTTTTTTACGTTTAACATTCCCATCAGAGGCTGCTGTAGAGGTGGCAGAATAATTTTACAGGCTCTCGGGTGTCCGCCACTGCAGCGGCTCGGAGACTGCAGTGTGAGAACACAAGCTTAGATGGGTATAGCTATGCCGATTTTTACCATCCTTGCTTTTTATTTTAAATCTTGTAATCATAAAATTGGGAGAGTTTCTGAATCTTCTTCTCTGTTAAGGCGGTAGAATTATCCGTATAGGTTCCTTGACTCATGGGCCAAATAGCCTCTAGGCATTTTTATTAACTGTTCTGGGCCCTGACTGTGGACGGTATAGCCCTTTAAATTTTCCTGTCTGCCTTTTCTGGTTTCATCCCACAGCGTGGGTCAGACTCAGCTGGCTACAGTGAGGTGTGTTTGTGTGGACTGCTACAATCTCAGCAGTAACCTAGGCCTCTGCTAGGCCAAACTCCATATTTCTTTCACTCTTTTTTTTTTTTTTTTTACCTCAGAAACTTGATGCACTTCAGCTACTTCCATCTCTCAGAATCCTGAGGTTGACAATTTAATTTTTAAAAATTGATCTTTATCAAAAGTGAAAGAAAAAAAGAGTGCCCAGTTCAGCACAATAAGATAACACACAGGCTAAACCTAAATCTCAATCAGTTTCAACAATGTGGTCTCAACATGTGGAATAGAAACAGTTAAGAGTAAATGTGTTCCCAGAGTGCAGGACTCACAGGTACAGCAAGGAACAGACATTGTTAAGTTTTTTCATGAAACTTGGATAAAATGAAGAGACACAAAGAACAAACTGCTCGTTAGGAAACTTTAAAAAGAACATTGTATCAACCGACAGCAAAAACCACTAAAAAATATCATTAAATCTCAGACAGTGAAGTTAGGAAACAAATGTTTATTCCTTTACTTGGCTGTAGGATAAAGAAAATATGAGCCTGCATGAAGAACGGTCAATTCTTCAGTAGAAGGCTTGAAAATTTGTCAGTATATAAAACTCATTTTAAAAGCCAAATTCCCATTATCTACCGCTAGTCTAGCAAAAAGTCATAGAGACTCAATAGGCGCTAGAAGGATGGGAAAAGCTCTTTCTTTCACTCTTTTTTACCCATTCAGCAGCAATAGAGGCTGCGGCTGGGTGACCAAAGCACCACGGCTTGCAGGGGAAGGCGAGGCTTCACTTTGGCCTCCTCGAGACCCAGCAGTCCAAAGGTGGTGAAATCATACGCTGCCTGCACAGGGGTGGGAACATAATATCCACAAATTTAAATATTTTTGCCTTTGTTTTTGTTCCACTTTAGCTCCTCTGGATATCAAAATACATTTAAGCAACTGTACCGATTACTATTTCTACTATTTCTTGTCCCACATTTACAAAACTATTTAGAGTTTTACTCCTGATTTCTCTGCCTTTTCCACTTTTTTTTTTATTATTTATCTTTTGTTTGTTTGTTTGTTTGTTTTGTGCTCATTACTCACCTTTTCACCTGTGGTGCAATTTTCTCGCGTGGTTCCTCACATACTCCCTTGTGCACCTGGCCATACTTTTGCGCATTTTGGGGTTCACCAGTTAACCCCACGTTGGGCACCATATGTAGAGGACCCACCTCGACAAAAGCACCTCTTGCCCAGGTAGGGGAGTGGGAATTGAAGAAATAAAAGTAAGGAATATGAAGATGCACAAAAAAATAACAGGACAGGTACCATAGAAAGTATCAGGAATGTATTTTAGTGGCTGAAATCCTGACATTCACCCACATTTATTTATTTATTTATTTATTTATTTATTTTTACAGCTTTTATACCCAACATAAATGGGGGAGAAGATAACAAAAGATTTTATTACGTGATACCAAAGGATAACTCATACAGTCAATGGCTGTATCACTCTGAGACATCAAACCATTAGCATTCTGTTTTCTAAGTAGTGAAGATGCTCTAGGTCAAGTAATTTGAAGACCGCCCATTTCCTAGGTGACCTCATAGTTACAAAAGAAGAAGCAGAAGTGCATTTGCATGTTGTCAGGGGTTCTGTCCTGCCTGGTTCTCACAGTCGTTAAATCACAAAGAAATTACACAGAAGTCTACATAGTTATAAACTGACTGACCCAGTATCTCAGGATTCTTATTGACTCTTACAACTTATATTAGCCCATTATTCTTATCTGTGTTAGCCACGTGGCTCAGTACCTTATTCGGTGGGGCAGTTACATCTTGCTTCTTCCTTGGCTGGGATAGGACTGGAGACTCAGACTTCCTTCTTCCCAGAGTTCTCCTGTTCTCATTGACCCACCTCTATTTCCTATCTGGTTGTCCTGCCTATACCTCCTGCCTGGCTACTGGCCAATCAGCATTTATTTAAAATATAATTGACAGAATACTGATCATTGTCCCTTACCATTTGCATATCCTGACCACATATCAGGATGACATTGAGCTATTTTAGTTTTGAAAATATGAACAATCACCTCCTGAGTTAGGACCTGCAACTATGCCTGTCAATTTCCAAACTCTCTGACTATCAGACAGGGTAGAAATAGGCCTGTATTTTTTGGTCTCCACTAACATGGACTATGGATGTCAACACAGATGCTGGCTTCAGTAGGACCACAGACCTAGACTTTGCCCTTGGCAGCAGCCTGGGCTCAGATGTCACTGTGACCTCCAGTCGGTGGCAAGCAGGCTACTCACATCCTCCTCCTCACCTCCTTTGCTTCACCCATGCCACCTCTTTTCACAGCACATGAACTACTCCACTTTTCTTCCTCTCCCATTTCTCCACCACGCATTTGCTGACCATAATGAGCAAATTTTATCAACATCCTCCTTCCTGGAGCCACAAAGCACTTAGTGGGCCGTGAATATTTTTAGTCAGCCCAGATCCTAAGGACCTAGTGTGGCCTTAGGGAGACTTACACCCACCTGAGCCAAGGCAAACTTTGAGATGTTAAATGAATATTTAAAAGCAGTGTATGCTTGGGAATAATATATTTCTCATCTTGAATAACTAGCATAGCTGGGTTCTCCTCAAGGGTATATCGACTTACACAGTAGATAACGAGAAATGCTCATCTTAAAATTCCACTCTGAATTTGCTACCCAAACCCCACTAATGCATCTTTCAATTTTCCTTCTTTATAACTTATTGCTCTATTTTGGCAAAATTGCCAGTTGTCATTTTTATGTCTTCTCTCTTGCTTCCTCACTTAGAATACAGCTTAGCATGTGACCACTCAGAAGGAATGCATTTCTGTAATATCTATCTTCCTGAGCAGTCTGTCTTGTCCTTTATGTAAATTTATATTCAATGAGTTTAAGTGAACTATAGTCAGAGGCTATTAGTTCGTTCCCAGCTGCTCAGCCCCAAAATAATCACACAGAAAACAATATTATTTGTATTGTTTGGCCAATAGCTTAAGCATATTTTTGGCTAACTCATATCCTAAACTAACCCATCTCTATTAATGTGTGTATTGCCATGTTGCTGTGGTTAACTGGATAAAGTTCCGTCCCTGGTGTCTGTCTCTGGCAGGGCTACATGGCTCCTCGAGACTCCACCTTCTTTCTCCCCGCATTCAGTTTAGTTTTCCCTGCCTAGCTCTATTCTACCCTATCACAGGCCAAGACAGGTTCCTTATTTATTAACAAATAAAGGCAACACATATTCAGAAGGACTTTTCATACCAGTGAACCTTGTATGCTTGACTTCTGAGAGAATATATCCCCATTTTTTTCTTTTTTTCTTTCTTTCTTTCTTTTTTTTTTTTTTTTTTTTTTTTTTTTTTTTTTTTTTTTTNTTTTTTTTAGTAATGCAGATATGACAGTGCCTCTAGCTCCATCTTGGACCCAAAAGATGAGGGTTCCATTTATGAACAGTAGATTAGAGTTTGAAGTAACTGGGCTTTATGGATCTAAGGCAATAAACCATCTGTGAAATAGCTACCTATAATTTGTTAGAAAAAAACTATCTTTGCTTAACACATTATGATTATGAGTTTCTTGTTTGTGAATTAAAACCTGCGTCCATTTAAGTAAGTATATATCTTCTGGAGTCTGCATGTTTCCGATTTGCTTTTTTCTTCTTCTGTTATGATGGCTCTATCAGTGTAAACACAGAATAATAAGTTCTTTCTTGTCTCTTGTCTTTGAAACCATCTTGAATAAATACTTGTGTTCGGCATATTGTAAGCACCCAGTAAATTCTTAAAAAAATAAATGTCAATACATTTTTATTGAGGTTGATATTTTGATGTTTTCTTATACAAAGTCTATAAACAGAAAAAGTATTATATGTGCATGCTCCATGCAATGATATGTGCATGTTCTGAAATAGACAACCAGAGGCAAATTTGTTGCATGGAAGAATGTGTGTGTGTGTGTGTGTGTGTGTGTATGTGTGTGTGTGTGTGCTTGCACATGCATTGCGTGTGTGTTCGTGTGCTTCCTCATCGGGATTACCTGCTATCTGTGAGGTGGCAAGGAGCTGAAGAGAGTGAGCAGGGTCAGACTGCTTGTGAGTAGGCGGAGACAGCTTTCTGGGGAGAGGCTCAAGTGTTACAACTCTGCTTTAATCCACAAAGAAATGGGACCATAAAGGTTGGGGACAATGGACCTAATTTGCATTAAGTGATACAGCACTTCTATCCTTAGTATTCAAGTGTGGCAGTAGCGTCTATATCAAAGCTTCTGGTACAAGTATTAGTTCCCATTTGTGCAGCAGGCGAGGCTTCTAGCAGGGAACTATGGCAAGGGTCATGCTAAGATAAATCAGGCATCCAGTCTTAGAGACAGCTTTCAGATAAGGTCGGCCCTCCAGACCCAGGGGCTTTTGCTGTGGAATAATGCTTCAGTACACTGTGTGAACATACGTTGCTATGATTGGTTTAATAACCAAGTTAGCTGGCCAATAGCTGAACAGGATGAAGTTAGGTGGGAAATCCAAACTGAGAATGATATTCCACCTATAGACATTTCCCAGATAAAGGCAGGTAGAGAGCAGAAAGCTTCGTTGAGGAATGAGTTCCCTTGTTGCTAAGCTTTGGAAAAGGCTGCCAGGCCATGATAGACATTCCATGACCAGCAAGACATTCCAATATGTGTGTGTTTATTTATCTATGTGTGTGCGTGTATGTGTGCATGTGTGTGTATACAAATATTTAATAAAAATCTTTTAAATTCCTTTCAAAAAATTTAGCAAATTTTTCTTTTTTCATCAGCAATTTGTCTAGAGGAACATTTTCACTATGTATTTACTGAGTAAATATTTTACATATTTTGGGTTTTGTTAAGGTGTATGTGAGATAGCTTCTTGGGATTCTTGTTTATATATGACAAAATGATATTTCTTGTCATGGAGACATGGCTTGAAGCAACATATTGCACAAAGATGAGGACATGAGTTCAGATCCCCATATGCACATAAAATCTGTGTATAGATTACCTGTATCTGTAAACCCAGTACTGAGCAACGGAGGCCGTCAGATGCTGAGGTCTCAGTGCACAGGCAGTCTAGCAGAACTTACCAGCTTTAGGTTCAGTGAAAGACCCTGTCTCAAAATAGACAGTAGAAAGTGACAGAGGAAGACAGCCAAAGTCAACCTCTCGCCTCCACCACCTGTACATATGTAGATGAGGGCACTTTCCTGTGTATTATATCACACATATATAAACCACTGCACATGTAAACAGTGATTAATTTCCGTAAGGAATACACAGTGTGAAGTATCTTCAAAGCTCATTCCACTTCACTACCCTACTAACATTCCTCATGAAAACTTCTCAAAACAAAATTCCAGGATGTGTCAGCCTGGGCTAAGATAGCGCCGGGGCTAAGGGGTATAGTTTGTCTTTCATCTTCATGGATGGTAGGTTGTCTGTATATGAGAACTTCTACCAAAGGTGCTTGGGGAGAGGGGACCAGCAGTCAGAGAAGATTTTTTTTTTCTTAGATATTGATTTTGAAAGAATGGCCTTCAGTTTTTAACTAAGCACTTATCATTAATCATTGTGACTTTTGGTTAAGACAAGGGCCTCTTGGAGGAAAAGAACCTTCCATCAAGGTTCCCAACTGATTATTTGTGAAGTCATCACACTTGTGACAGACACCTGTGACAGGCAGGGATCAGTCAGGAAGACTTTTAGACTGTAATACTTTCCCAAGAATGAATTGACAGGACTGGAGCTGCCCTCTAGGAAACTGATTCTGTTCCGTAGAAATGGATGTCCCTGCCATCCTCATTGTTATCAGTCACTCAACAGAAGATATCAGAGGTATGGCCTTGAATGTGTATGTAATATTGGCTGTCACTCATATATGTCCATGCCTAGGTACCTTAAAGGATATCAGTAAATTTTTGTTAATGCCACACACATGATATGATATTCAGCCAAGGTGCCGTCACACACATATCAGATGCTATGCTGGTTAGTTTTTGTGAATTTGATACAAAAAGGGACATTCCTCGGAAGGGTGACTATCATTTAAGGAATTGCTTCCATCAGACTGTCCTGTGGATATATTTGTGGAAACATTTCTTTAACTACTCATTGATGTGGGAGGATGTATTCCACTGTGGGTGGTGCCAACCCTGGGTAGGTGGGCCCAGGACATATAAAAAGGATAGCAGAGCAAGCTAGTAAACAGTGTTCCTCCATTGTCTCTGATTCAGTTTCTGAATATAGGTTTCAGCCTTGAGTTCTGCCCCTGGATTTCCCACCCAGATGATAGACCGTAACCTTTAAACCACACACATCCTTTCTTTCTCAAGTTGGTTATGGTGTTTATTGGAGCAACATAATGCAGCTAGAACAGATAGATGCCTTGGTTATAGTATGAGGAATATCCCTTAGAGCATGCATTTGTGTCCTTTTATAATGATGGCTTCCCCCTGTGCTGGCTGCTCACCAACTATTTGGGGACTGTGTGCCATGAATCAGTCAAAAGCTCTATAGATGTGTGTAGCCTCGTATTCAAAGTTATAACAAGGTCTTAGCTGAGATACTCCATAGGTCTAAATAGTCTTCATGTTAGTTCAGGCTAACGAGGGCATAGATACCATTGTTGGTGAAAGGATAATAAAGTGTTTGCAATAATGAGGGTTTTTGTTCTTTCATATTTTGGCTGTCACATCTTGGAATCTAGCTTTATTATATCTCAGAAGGAATTTAATTTAAACATTTGAGAGTCAATTCTTTGGAATCAGACATGGCATCGAAGTTCTAAGACCTTAAAGTAGTGTCTCTCATTTTGTGGTAAACACACAAATAAAATTAAAATAAAACTATTTAACTTTCAAAGAGTCAATGAGATGACAGATGATGCGTGAAAAAGTCCCCGACATAGACTCATGCTCAACGCACATTTGATGCCACTTCAGTGTTCTTTTCTTATTTATTCTATAATGTTAGCATCCCATTATGTGAGGACAAACAAATTTGAGCTTCTTTTGCTACTAGAAGATGGTGCAAATAGAATTTATTTGTTCTATCACAGAACCATAGGCTTTTGATATAGATGAATATAACAAGCGGTAGAGTGAACATTCACTAAATCCTTACTGAGCAACTATTCTGGATTTTCATTAAAGGTAAAATTATAACTCTAAATCAAAGAGGAAATCAGTTACAAAGATTCATATGTTGCTTTTTTTGTAACTCATAAAACTTGCCAAATGAAGCCCATGTCTCCTCTCCTTTTCCCTCCCTTACTACTCCGTATCATGACCCTCTTGTCAGTAGTAGGCTAACAGTGCTTAGTAGGCTCAGATGTGCCAGACTGTTTGACAATGGAAACTCTGTGTCTGTCTCCTGCTCGGGTTCTCTGTGGGTGAGGGCCAGCGCATCACATACTGTGCTGATTGCAGCTGAGCACCTTAGACAGGCAGTTGTGCCAGTTTTTGCAGAGAAAGACCTGGCTAAGTACTGCTACCAGATGGCTGGCCATTGGCCCAGCTACAGTTTTAGCCATCCAATTTCTGTTCTGAATGCTATTGCTCCCAGTGGCAATTGGGAGCTGTAAATTTTGAAGCTCGTTGATGAGTTCTAAAGATGTATTTTATGAGTATAAATATATTTTTATTACATGTATCAAGTTTGAAATTTTCAGATAGCATACCATGTTTTAATAGCATTATCTCATTTAATTCTCACATTACATTTATGAGTATGAGACTATTGCCATAGTTACTTTACATAACAGGAAGCTGAGGCTCAGGAACATGAAGAGAAACTTTTAAAAACATTTGTGTCATGACTCATGAGTTCTGGCAGCAGCCTTATTTACCCACACAGGGTACCACTATTCAAACTCTGTTTTTTAACAGTTGATTTAATTTTATTTTCTGATTAAGTGCTGGATAGTTTTGTGTCTACTTGATGCAAGCTAAAGCCATCTGAGGGAAGGGAACCTGAACTAAGAAAATGCGTCTTTAAGATAGGGCTGTAAGCAAGCCTGTAGGACATTTTCTTAATTCATGGTTCATGTAGTAGGGCTCAGCCTATTGCAGTTGGCAGCATCCCTGAGCTGGTGGTCCTAGGTTCTATAAGAAAACAGGCTGAGCAAGCCATGAAGAGCAAACCTGTAAGCAGCACCCCAGTGGTCTCTGCATCAGAGCCTGCCCCTAGGTTCCCCCATGTGTGAGTTCCTGCTCTTGCTGCTTTTAATGATGAAAAGTTTATGGAAAGGTGAATGAAATAAACTTTTTCCTTCACAGCTTGCTTTGGTCATGGTGTCTCATTATAGCAATAGTAACTATGAATAAGACAGATATATCACCAAGTATCCAATTTTATTCTGGAGTTTTCACACATTGCTAGTTTTTATTGTTGTCATTGACACTCCCTTCCTCCCTTTCTTTTCCTGTCTCCTTCCCTCCCCGACCTTAGACTGTGCCTAGCCAGTGCTTCCTTCTCTACTTTCTCACCATATGGATTTTCTAAGGACTGGTTACCACCCAGAAGTTATTGGTCAGAGAGACTTCAAGGATTCCTGAACAATAAAGGAAGTTTCTAGGACAGTTGATGGCCCATCAGAACTAGCCAGTAAGATACTGTTACTGAGGATGCCACCTCCTTGGTCAAAGAACAAAAAAAAAAAAAAAAAAAAAAAAATCAAACCGGAACAGTGATGGAAACTTCCTTCCTAATGGCTAGCCCCAATTGTGTCAAAGATGCTCTGCACAATGCAGGAGGACAGTTATCAACAGAAATACTCAGCTCTGTATCCTAGTGCAAAATACTTGCCTGCCAGGTAAGCTGAAATCACTGGTGTATAGTGGCTTGTCTGTTGTGGAGGGAACCAAAGGCTTTATAACCTTTGATGTCCATACTCCATGCGAGGGTTTACATTGGATGATGTAAATCAAGTCAAAAGCCGATTGCTAACGAGGCTCTCATGGGGAAGCTACTACTATGTTTGGCTAAACAATATGAAGTCCCTGTCAAATTACCTTCTAAGTAACTATGTTTCTGCCAGTAGAGAAATAATGCTGTCAGCTTTTGCCAGTGACACTTCTGTAGTGGTCACTGGTGATGACAGAGATTTTATCATTTAGCAATAAAAGAAAAATACAAATAAACTTAAAACACAAATGGACAATAAATACTTTTTAAAGTGCTCAATATCCTTTTCCATCTAGGAAACATAAATTCAAACTGCTTTAAAGAAATAAATGACAGCACATGCTGGTTAGGATGGTGGGAAAGAAAATCCTTTATTTATATTCTTGAAAATGTAAGAGAATCCATGGGGAAATTTCTCAAAAAAATAAAAATTCTCAAAGCAGAGCCATCCAATGATCCAGCTCTAGCAGCCCAGGGCTTATATACAAAGGGCTCTGCATTCTGCCACAGAGGTGACTGCTCATCTCTGCCGATTTTGTTATATTCACCATCACTGCGAAATGTAATGAGCTAAAATGTCCATCAGTTGATAGATGAATAATGAAAATGTGGTATATAGTCACGATGGAATTTTATTCGGCCACCAAGGAAATTCAAATCGGTTATGTCAAATCTGTAGTCAAAGGGATAGAACTGGAAAATGTATTGAGTGATGTAACTAAGGCTGAGCAAGACAAAGACCACACATCCGCTCTCCACTTGTATCCCATTGGTTTACCACTCGTGGTTTATTGCTCTGAGACTCTCAGTTTATGAGCACATAATTCACCAGGTGGAATGAAGGTCAAAAGGTAATTTACCTGCAACATTTTGTAAAGGAAAGGGTCTGCATATTACCACAGTATTTATTAGTTGTTTGTTCTTGTTTGTCTTGTTGATGTTTAAGATAATATCTTTTGTAAATTCCTGCCTGGCACTTCACTCACTATATTGCTCAGACTGGCCTTAAACTAACATCAATCCTCCTGTCCTCATCAACCTCCTGAGAACTGAGCTACAGACAAGCAGCTCCACACCCAGAGCCTTCTTGTACCTAGGAGTGTATTTCTTCCTATGCATTTTATCCCTGCTATTTTGAGCTTTTCCCCATTGATTTGTTTTAGGACATCCATTTGCTGATAGCTGCATGCTCCACTTGCTTACAGAAACAAATGAAACCATTTCTACAACTCAAATTTCCAAGTGGAAAAATTAGTAAACCCCATAAACCACACATATTGTTTAATTATTTATTAATGGAACATAATTTCTCTATATAAGACTGCTCCCTAGAATATTCTCTAGTGATAGAAATGTTTGTTTATTATAGGCCTCTCTCCCTTATTGTGTAATTTTTTTCATTGTTGGTATAATTGTTTTATCTTTTCTATAGTTGTGTTATGTGAGCTACATGTGGCTTTTGAACATTTTAAAAGAATGTGGCTAGTACAACTAAGAAGCTGCATTTTAATTTAATTTTTAATCATATCTGAACTGAACATGAACATCTTCCAGTTATTATTTCCTGAATACTGGATTTTTGTAGCATTGGACTTATTAAAAACAATGAAAAATAACTAATGTGTATTTAGTAGCCACATGAGGTTGTGATCATCACATTGACACTGTAGCTACCTTACATTGGTTACCCCTTTCTTAAACACAGGATCATCAAATGCAGAGCTATCATGTGTAACTTGTCTTTGAGAGATTGTAAATGAAAAGGGAACCCTGGGAGATTCCCTTTGTTTGATTAGAAGAGAATATATGTATAAAATACATGGATGCACATACATGTTCTTCACATTTCTGGATGTAGTTTTCTCTTTCAGCTTAGGTTATTTTAAAACTTATTTATATTTGATGAAAATCAGAAAGCAAATGCTTCACAATCCAGATGTAAATTACTTCTTTTGTGAAATGACACAAAAATTCTATGTTCTTACCAATGTTTATAAAATGAGCTCAAGAGAAAACACAAATATGCAAAGTAATAAAATATAAAATCAGATTGGCCAGTGACTCTGGCTGAAAGAAAAAGAGAGATTATGATAAATCTATCTGGACTGAAGAAAGTAATAATTCTCCTCTATTCATGATTGTCTTCCCAACGCTTCGAACCCTTCTATTCTGGGGATTCTATGACCAAATTTTGCAGTTCATAAATTCTGTAGATCACTGCCTGCCTTGATTTACATCATAATCTCAAATTCCACACAGATGTTACATAATAAAAATTATGAAGTAGGAATGGTTTGTTGATATTTGCAATACAGAAAAAATGAAAATAGTATCAATCAAAATGTAACCACATCATGTATTTGAACCATTTTCCTACTACATTAGGGCTTTAGTGTATGAGGTGGTATTTATAATGTTTGTTTCTAAGAATGCTATGCCAAATACATATTTCTTGGTGAATACTTTTCGTGGTGTGAATGGTCAAGTATCTCCTAAAGAAAAATGACTATTAATTGATTGTCTTAATTTATTATAATTTTTAAAAATAACAACATATGTGGTATTGGGGAGGGATGAATACAAGATGATAAAGGGGAATGAGAAGGACCCGTCTCTATGTGAATTATAATTATACTGCTATTTTTCAAATTAATCATTTTCAGGAAAGTGGGAGAATGATTTTGTTGTGTAAACTGATTGACATTAGTATTTAAAGCCATTATACACTGAAAATCTTCCACTGTTGGTACATAGAGTTTTGCATATTGGAATTTTATAAACTCCATCTCACTGTTGACTGTCTACTCAATTCAAGGGATTTTATTCACTTATTTTCACACCAGAGAATAAACCACTTGGATTCAGTATCTTCCCTCTTATGAAATCTTCAAGGAACAAACGATCTTCATCAGAGGAGCCAGTATTGGTAATCACTACATGAATGCTACACTGTACTCTGCATTAAAGTGGAATGGAATTAATGACTGAACAGAGAACCCTGGGTTCTGTAAAACTGATGAAGTTGGGTAAATTAGAAGTGTGACTTGATTTCTGAATCAGTGATTTTCATAGAAGTGGCTTATCAAGAGGGCCCTTTCCTCTAGAGGTATAAACACATGCTTGGATGAATGTGTCACAACGATCTCTTGTTATTAGCTGTCTGCATGGGATCAAAACAGTTTGCATTTATCTGGTAGCATTATCCTACCTTTACACCTCACATTTTACTTGATGTATAAATGAACTCGCCTCAGTTTTACAGTAGTTTCCAGCCATCCAACATTTAAGAAACTTATAAAAAATTATGTAATGGGTTGCATATTTTCAATAGAACGCACATTGGGGTAAAGGTTGTCTGGGTTGGTGAATTTATTTTTCAGTGGTATGTTAGTGTCAATGCATGCATTCCCAGTGCCAAATGTTTGTAATGTAAGTTCTTATTTATTTATTTATTTATTTATTTATTTATTTATTTGCCTTTTGGGAGTGAGTGTATGGGTCTTGTAGTATGCAGTTGTATATATGCATGTATGTGTGTATGTTTGTGTCTTTGAGATTTGCATATGTATGTGTACATGTGTGTATATCAGCATGAGACAGAGAGATTACTCTTCCACTTCATTCATATAGAATGTGTCTTTTAATCAAACTAAGAACTGCCTGATTTGTTTAGTCTGGCTAGTCACCTTGTTCTGGGGATCCCCTGTCTCTACCTTTTGAGGCTGTGTTCTGATCTCCTCATGTACACAATGGCATGCACATGCCCACATTCACACACACAATGTTTGCATTTAAATAATATTAATACTCAACAATAGATGCCTACATAAGATATAATAACATCATAAAACTAAAACCTAGAGCAGAAAGCTTATGACTTACCTTTGTCGGTAGAGTCCTTTGTAAGTAGTAGGTGAAAAATTCTAAATTCCATTCCCAGCAGTATATAAATTATGTAGCCTTTAATCCCAGCACTTTGGAAGTGGGGAAGGGAAAGTTTTAAGTTGAGATTATTCTTGACTATTTTCAATATTGACATAAATATAATAATCACCCTCTAAAAAGGCAATAAAGACACCAACCTGGAGAGCTGTTATCCCAAGGAACTTAGTGGAAATCCATAGCATGAAATAGGATGAAAGCATTCCATTGAGAGATGTTAATACCTTTTCAGTCTCTTTGAGCCTCATTTTGTCACAGCTTTTTCTCTGTTCCTTATGAACACCAGTTGTTAAAACCCATGTCTGTTTGGTTTTTATTGTTACTAAAATTGTTAAAGAGAGCTTTCAAAAGCCCAACTTACAAGATCAATAATTATGACCCAGGTCAATTACCCCCATAATTCAAGGCTTTCCCTTCTTTCCTCAGTGGCTTTCTTATTTCTTGCCATGTACACAATACTGCTAATGAAATTCTTGACTGCATAGATACTGATGGTAACTGTATCTTGTAAAACAAGGATATGATGAAATGATCTCATACTATGTGATCCCTACACCAATTTCCATAATTGTTGTGGCAACATTTTGCTGCCTAACTAGTTTTATATAGATCTAGAAAACTCTTTTGGATTTCCAAATAGGATTTAGGAGTGTGTCTACTTTTCTGCCTCCCTCCCTCCCTCCCTCTCTTCTTTGTATTTAAGTAAGGGTATTAATACCCTAGACTGACCTCAAACTCCAAAGTAGCCAAGAATGGCCTTGAACTTAAGACCATCTCGCTTCTCCTTCCCAAGTGCTGGATTTAAAGGATACACACAGTTTATAGAGTGTTATAGATAGAATGCAGGGCTTTACCCATGCTAGTTACTAAGGACTTCACTGACTGAGCTAAGTCTCCAATCATAGAACTTAGTTTTATAACTGTCATATGTCATAAATTTGTCTATGGATGAGTATTATATTATTTAAATGTAAATGCAATAATGTGTGTATGTGCATATATGCACATGGAAGGGGCACGTGTACATCATAGTGTGTATATGGAGATCAGAACACAACCTTGGGTGTTGGCCCTGATCTTCATTTTGTTTCAGGCAAGGTGTCTTAGGAGTTACTGTCTCACAAGCTTCTGGAGAGTCTCCTTTCTTAGCCTGTCATCTTGCTGTAAGAATGGTAAAATGACTGGCAAGTTTCACCAAGTCCAGGTTTTACTGGGTACTGGCTATCAGGTCTCCATTCTTGTGTTGCAAGCATTTTCCCAATTGAGCCATTGACTTAATCTTTTTGTTTCAATTCTATTATTTAAAAAATATGTATCATGAATACATACATATGTACATACTTTATTGTTTGACATGCTAGAATAACTCATTCATAAAAACAAATTTGGGAGTCTTGGATTGGTGTATGCATACATCACCAGTTTTCTATGTCAAAGCACATTTATTAACATAAGAATATTGAAAGAAACTGCCTGTGGAATATGAGAACTAATCTTACTTATTCTTGCCCATACTACATATTGTATGTTTGTTTAACTTTCCGATTGTCAAATTGAGTGTTCTAGTGTCCATTTGTATTGTGATAAGAGCAAAAATTTTTCAGATGTTTATTAAAGTCTTTTCAGTTTTTTTGATGCTTCAGGTACTATATTATAAAGGAGGTTATTTTTAAAATTAGAATTGATGGAGTTAATTGGAATCTGGTTCAGTCTGTTGCACAGAATGGAATCAATTTTTGCATACTCACTTGAGAATCATCATCCACCGTCTACTTAAATACTTTCAATTAAGTAATTTCTGTTAATACTCCATGAATGTCTTTTAATACTGAAGAATTCTAAGCTATGAAGAAATAGCCTTGCAAATTGTGTCTCTCTATTTAGTAATTCCCCATGTTTAAACCCCTCTATTCATTTTCATAATTACACTCTGGTAAGCTTTTCTAAGCAATTTGTTTTCTTCATATAGTTTAAATACATTTTTCAGTGTACTTTAAATTTGGATGTTTAATATTCCTATTATAACTAGGAAACCTCCAGAGATTCCTGTTTAGAAAGCAAGATTGCTGTGTGGATGACCTACATCTTTTTCTATTTATCTTATTTATTGTTTTGGCCATTGCTTCAGAATGACAGAAAATTTTAATATTTAATTTCTACTAAACCCAACACTTGTAGTATTTTCTGGAATGTCAGTTAGGGGACCATCTTACCAAAGTCCATAATATAAATAATAACTATTGATGTGGGAGTGTCATATATCAATCTGTTGATTTCATTGGTTAAGTTATAATAAACCAACTGCTTGGCCTCATAGCTTAGAACATAGATGGGAGGAGTAAACAGAATAGAATTCTGGGCAGAAGAGGAAGTGAGGTCAGACTCTGCTCTGCTCCCGGAGAGACCCGACAGCTCTGCTGGAGCAGAGACGCCATGCTCAGCTCTCCCAGGCAGATGCACGCAATGAAGCTCCTCCAATCCCGGATGGATGTAGGCTAGAATCTTCCCGGTAAGCACACCTTGGGGTGCTTACAAACATCATTAGAAATGGGCTAGTCCAGGTGCGAGAATTGGCCTGTAAGGGCTAGCGTTCATGGGCCAAGCAGTTCTTAAATGAACACAGTTTGTGTGTTGTTATTTCGGGCATAAGCTAGCCAAGCAGCCGGGGTGTTGGGGACGCAGCCCCGCCGCTGCTCTTATTTCAACAAACTATGATAATAACATGTAATATTATTATGTATTATATGTTATATTATGTATAATAATAAAGGCAATAAGTTCAAATATGGTATGCAATATTCTTATGTGCAACAAAAATAAGAGATGTGAATGTATCAGGCATTTAAAGATTTAAATGGCTCCAGTCTGAAAGGACAGTTCCTTCCTCATTTTCCTTCCTAGTGATACCTGACAGTTTACGTTTATGGTAACATCCTCAGTTCTCCTGTTAAAGCTCCAACCACCTGGAGAGCAAATAGAATTTTTTTTTTCTCATATTTCAATCCTCATGGAAGAGATGTCATGAGCTCATTTTGAGTCACTTGCCCTCTCTAAGTGAAGGCAATGCACCTAATATAGTAGAAATGAGTTACATATACTTGATTGTTTAGCTGTATCGACAACTGTGTAAAGGAGACTGGTCACAGAGCACAATGGGGTCTGTGAAGTTGACTTGGTAACAATATAATAGATGTTTACTGTAGCTTGTGGATATGAAATACTCTTGCACTAAGCATATATCTTAGCTATGGTTTCTATTGCTGTGATAGAAGCTATAACCATAAACAACTCAGAGAGGAAGTGTTTATTCAAGCTTACAACTCTCAGGTCACACTCCATTGCTGAAGGAAGCCAGGGCAAGGAAACCAAAGGCAGGAGATTTTTGGGTTTTCCTCAGGGCTTTCCCAGCTTCTTTTTCAGCACCAGCAGAGGAATGACACCACTCACAGGGAGATGGGTCTCCTCACATGCATTATCATTAGCAATCAAGAAAATACAACCCAGGCTTTCCTGGTCAGTCTGGTTAAGGTATTTTCTCAATTATGGTTCCTTCTTCCAGAGTGACTATAGCTTGTGTTGAGTTGACATGAAAACTAGGTAGTACAGCATGTACATTGCATTCAGCATTGGGCTTGATCTTCTCACTGAAATTTGCATCAATTCATAGTTAGTAGTTTACATGTGTATTAAGTTAACTTTCATAGCTCTGTGTTGAAATAGGAGTGGCAGGGCAGCATCCCTGGCACCTGGCCACCCGCATGGCTAGCTTATGCCCGAAATAATTACATGGAAACTGTATTTTTTTAAACACTGCCTGGCCTGTTATCTGTAGCCTCTTATTGGCAAGCTCTTACATATTGTTCTAACCCATTTCTAATATTCTGTGTAGCCCACAAGGTGGCTTACCAGGGAGGATCTTAACCTGCGTCTGTCTGGAGTGGGAGAATCATGGCGACTCTGACTCAGCTTCTTTCTCCTAGCATTCTCTTCTGTTTACTCCACCTACCTATGTTCTAACCAATAAAATGGGCCAAGGCAGTTTCTTTATTATAATTAACCAATGTCCTTCCTCTATCATTTCCCCTTTTTCTGTTTAAACAAAAAAAGAAGGCTTTAACTTATAGCAAAATTATATATAACAAAACAGTTATCAAGCAAGAATTACAGTTACAATATTTATATCTATTTTATCTCTTATCATAATTAAGGAAAACTATATTCATTCTTTAACTCCATCAAAGACTCCAGAAGGATATAATAATACCTAAGTAAACAGGAAGTCCAAAACTCTAGAAAAGACAGAGACATCTTGCTGCCTGGACAGTCATCCAAAGTTCCTCTGTACTGTTGGGGCATCCATCTTTGGCCTTCAGGCCCATGGTATCCAGAGACATTTCCATGTAGCAGGAAATTTCAAAGACAGTTCAGTCATTTTCTGCTGTGTCCTGCAGAATGTCTCGCAGACTCTTTCATGAATCAGGAACCCCGAAAGACCATCTCACCTTTAGGCAAGTTCAGCAGTCCTCTCTCGGTGGGTTCTGTGTCCAGTTTATGCAACAGTCCAGGCAAGAACAGTTTCTTGCCCAAATGGCTATCAAACTCCATAAGGATCCTCTTCGATGCCCATCTTCCTCTTGAAGTAGCTGGTGCTGCCAGGAGCAGACGTGTCTCCTTGTCATGAAAAGTCCTAAGTTATAAAATATTTTAAATGCCATATTCTGCAGTCTTTGAAAGATATGAATAATGTCTGTCTAATTGAAATATATCTCTATATATCTAGAAAATCTAATTAACATGACTATAAGCTTAACTATTAGAGATGATTATCCATTAACAACCTATATTTCCTAATTATACATTACATTTTTAAATTTACTACACAATCACAATACCTTAATCAAGATCAAAAATACATATACATATAACAAAATTGACCATAAAATCCATACCAAAAAAATTATGGGACTTGGTTCATAGGCCAAGGAATATGCATGCTCCTGACACATCAATAAGTAAGTCAAAGTATAGCTTTTTGCCTTTCACAACGCCAGATCTGTGGAATGTTCTTCCCAGTCTTCTGCCATCTCTTTTTACACTGAAGGTTTTCTTTGATATTGAACCATGCTATGGAAGCTGCTTCTTAAAGGAGAAAGCCTGACATATTTCCACGTTGCAGGTTGGAAATCATCTATAGAGACACTAAATAACTTTCCTAAGTTATTTTTATATTGAAAATAAAAGGCAAATGTCAAATCAAACATAGATTTTTATGACCTCAAACTTATATTTTTATACTAAACCATGAATGATTTCAATAGACATTACATTTTTATAAGAGTAGAATAAAAAAATTGAGTATAGAGAAATTTAAAATAATGCATAGCAATAGCACTTTAAAATATTATCAAAAAGTTATTGTGCTTCAGATTTTTACCATTGCTGATGAATTCAAAAAATTCATGAATAAGCTCCACCATCATAGCTTTTAGTAAATTTGGGCATTATGTTACAAACAGCATTAACAACCGAAGAAACAGTGTTTGCAGTATCACACGGCTCATCTTTTCATTGAGAATGGGATACAGGGTTAGGGAGAAGACTCATGAGATGAAATATTTCTCATCCAAGTGTGAAGATGATTCAGACCTGCAGTATTCACAAAGGGTGGCTGACTTAGTGTGCACCTGTAAACTTAGCACACCTACAGTAGGAAAATCCTGGAAGCTGGATGGTCAGTTAGCCTGGTTCACACAGTGCTCAACAACAAGAGAACCTCTCTCCAATGCAAGGTAGAAGATGATGTCATTTGAAGGTCTTCTAATGTACACACTCATGCCTTAACATATATTTGCCTGTAAGCATACACATGTGTTTGTGCAAACACATACAAACACACACACATGCCAGAACTAACTCATCTTTACCTATTCCATACTTTCATTATGTATAATAATCAATTTCTGACTACACGAGACACATATTTGGTTTTTCTATATTAATAGTTAAAGTTGTCTTTTTATATATAATTATATTTAAGTTACTTCAAAACTCAACAAAAACTTTAGAAATGAAACATGGTTATTGTACTAGAAGACGATGTCTCACCAAGAGCAAGCTTCAGCTTTAAATTATTCTATTCCCTTTTCTCTCTCTCTAAATCTACACAAAGTATTACTAAAGCACTAAGCAAAGAAAAGGAGTACGTTAGTTTTGTACTAACATAATGTTTCCCAATTTTTCCAATTATTGTTGCATATTTCTACTTTAGAAACGCAAACTGATTTATTTAAAGGGAGCACAAAGTCAGTAAATGTGAGGAAAAACTCATGTAACCAGATATTTGAACTCAGAGAGGAGGAACTGGTTCCTCTGAGAAAGCTAAAGGCAGTGAATTAAAACTATCCTTTGCAAAAATACTGCACTACCCACTAGGCTGGTACACATAATGTGTGTTCTTTTTTAATACCCATGTCAACACACTATCGTGTAGAATTCACAATTTTCTAATACGTTGATGAGCTTGAATGTGAGATATACCACGTCAGCTAATGTATTTTTACTCTTGGTTCCTTGTTGGTACTGTTTTGGGAGGCTGTGAGCCTTGCTGGATAAAGTGGGTCACTGGGGATGGACACTGAGATTTGATAGGGCAAACCCATTGCCTGTCTTCTTTTTACTTTTGAGTGCTGGCAGTATGTGACCAGCTCCTTCAAACTCCTGCCATCATGCCTTCTCTACCACTGATTTCCCTCAAGCTATGCGTCCAAACAGGTCCTTCCTTTCTGTTCCTTGTCAATTATTCCAAGTTGCTCCTTGTCAAGTATCTATCACAACACTGAGGAAAGTAGGAAATACAGATAGCTCTAATGAAATCCCTTGTTTACGAAGAAGTTTGTTCATGAATTGTTCTTGCTGTTTCAGGAGTGGCGCATCAGGCCGTGTCCAGGCAAACATATGTGCTGTTCTTTTGTTTGATTTCACTGCACTTCACAGCTATATTCATATAAGAGGTAAGCAGCTGGCATGTGGTGGTTGTGAGAGGCACTCTCACATTTGATGAGAGCGGTAAAGCAGCTCCCTGCCAAACCACTCACAATCTTAAAGAGAAATAATTTCTAAAGTGGCTTTCCCCTTCTTAGGCGCCGGTGAGTTGCAGAAACAGTTCTGTATTGTGAATCTGAAGCATACTTGTATGTTCTTTGTGAGGTCTGTAGCCTGTCAAACCCTGACTTGAGAGATTTAGACATGTTAAGTTGCCTTCTAGTGGATGACTGGACCAATTATGGACTCCTCGGGTAATCTCATTTGGCAGCAGAGGTGAGTTCCAGTCCGTGGGAGAAGGTGCTGATTCAGAAGGGAGACAACTCATCAGTGCCTCAGCAAGCAATCATTCAGCACTCCCAATGTGTTCCTAAGACAAGATCCAAATCTTTATCACCCCATCCATGCTGAGCAGCTGAAGGTTTTGATGAGGCTACACGAGGGGGTTCTTCCACACACCTACCAATAGCAGAGTATCACTGATTGATGTTAAAGGACATTAAAGTAAGCCTGGATGCACTTGCTTTAATTAAGTGAATTAAATTAAACCTAGTTGCTGATGATGAACCAGTGATGACAATGCTAGCACAGAGTTATCCCCTAGGAAAATGAAAATATCCTGAGGATCTTCCCCTACGGTCCTAATCACTGATTGTGCAGACCTGATCTCTGTAAAGTTTTCAGCAGGTAATATATATTGCCATCAATTTCTTTATATTTTTCCTAGTAAAGATCCCAGGACTAACTCTAGGACACATGATTATGTTTTTTATAACACTCATTAAGCAAGTACGCACACATACATGTGCATACATATATACACACACATGCATGCACATAAAACATACACACACATGTACATACACACTTGTATACCACCATCTAAGCATCTTCCTAAAACCTTGCTGTTTAATATTTTATGATGTTTGTTTAGTTTGGAATAAACTTCCTCTGTACCCCATCGACTTACCCTTTTATTCTTTTATCTCTGTATGAAACATGGTTTCCTCCACAAAGACTCTATCAATATCAGAATCAATTCTATTTCCTAGGGTTTCATATGACAACACTGAGGTAGAGTTATTTTCTAGACAGAATGGATACCAATAAATACCACAAATCTTGGTTTTCTTTCATCTTTTACCTTAGATTTTGCACTATATATTTTAGATTCATTTTTCATCCTGTGCACTATAGGAGTTTGTCTGGAAAAATAGCCGCCAACATTTTCTTTCATTCCTAAATGTCCAACTATTCTTCTATCAAGTGATGAGGTCTGGCCTTCCTTCTTTACGTCTGTGCATTTACTCTGTCCATCAAAGTGCTGCTGTAGTCATATTGTGAAGCTTGCAGTCCAAGCATAGATTTTTTTTAAATTGAAAATAGATTATTTTGTCACACAATATATTCTAATACAGTTTCTCCTTCCTCTATTTTTCCCAGTTCCTCCCTACTTTTCCTCCCCTCCAGAGCCACTCCTTTTCTGTTTGTCAGAAAAGAAATTTACTAAATAAGTGTAAAGCGTACAAGTTTGAGAGATACCAAAAGATAGTTTTAGATGGTAATGCAAGTTATGATAGAAAGTAAATTAGTTACAAGACTTTGGACTCACAAAGATAGGATAGAAATGGAGTATTTTCTCTGAATTTGTCAAATGCAAATAGACTATACATTGTCTGCTTATTGACTGTATATATTGTATATAGTTATTATACTTATAGCTTTTCCTATATTAGTTGCTGGGAGAAAGAAGGGCAGAGTCAGGGAGATGCTAGGGAGCCACTGTCTGAGTCAGTCATGCTGAAATTTTGCCAGTAAGCCACTGTCATGTGGCGATACACAGATTAATGGAAATGGGTTAAATTAATATGTAAGAGTTAACCAATAAGAAGTTAGAGCTAATGGACCAAGCAGTGATTTAAATAATATGGTTTCTGTGTGATTATTTCGGTTCTGAGCAGCTGGGACAAATTAGCACCTCCTCTCCTCCAACTAGAATGGACCATGAACAGCTTTGTAGGTTCCAGCTTCAGTCATTAGCTTTTCAGGTAAAGAACTTCACCTAATTCAGCCCCATGAGTGGCAGAAATGGTCTTCTCCTGCCAGTTTGACACAAATTCTGTAATTATAAGCCAGCAAATAGTAATGACTTTAAAGTTAACAAGTTCTGAGCTGCCTAGATATGCAAAACAGGCAATAGAACATCCACAATACATTACATGCAATCTCTTTTAGAAAGAAGAACAGGGATTACCCATTTGTAAATCTCATAGTGCCTAGATAAGCATAATGACAATATCAAGAGTGTTGTGAAAATAGCATCTTAAAATGACCTGAGCATGCTCACGGACTTCATACAGTTTTTACTCACATCCTACCTTTGAGGATCTCACTGTTTCTGGGTCTGTCAGTCTGTTTGTCTGTCTGTCTCTTCTCTCCATATATA
>NW_026067947.1:7643246-7648246 GCF_014885135.2 Alexandromys fortis
GCGTGTGTGTGTATCCATATATATAATATTATATATATATATAATATCCACACACATTTATATCATCAATATCATATCATGTGACGAGTTGAAGCTGTGTTATCACTGGTATCTTTCTCTAATGTTCTCTGCCTTATTGCCTTGAAACAGGGTGGTCTTACTGAAACAGAACATTGATTTGTCACCTAAGATGGTGGATCAGCAAGCACCAGACTTCTGCCTATCTTCATTTCTCCCACCCAAACTTTTTCTAGCTTTCTATGTTAGCACTGGG
Organism: Alexandromys fortis; assembly: GCF_014885135.2. Taxonomy (NCBI): domain Eukaryota; kingdom Metazoa; phylum Chordata; class Mammalia; order Rodentia; family Cricetidae; genus Alexandromys; species Alexandromys fortis. Next base: position 7,643,521 of record NW_026067947.1, read on the forward strand.
AATTCAAATTCAAATCCTCATGATTGCAGAGGCAGCAGGCTTATCCACTGACTCTCCCAATCCATGAATCTCTTTAAACAAGGATGATATTTTCCATGGTTCTGACACAGGCATCTCAGAATGTATCTGCGGATGTTCGCTCTGAGATAAAGTCACCCAATCTAATGTGAAGCCAAGGATTGTTCTTTTGGTTCCAGGGGTATTCTGCTATCACATTGCTCCCAAAATGTGGCTTGATCTGCTACAGTCTTTAAAGTTTCTAATGATTGATGTGAGGTTCTGTAGCCATGTACCCTCTCAATCACCACAAAGAAAAGAGAAATAGTCATAATATAGATCTGCTGCAGATATGACAACCGCCAAAGCAGCTCCGTTTCTGTTATGATTTATGACCTCCTGGCTTCTTTTGGACCCCATAATACAGTAAGTTTAGACATCTTGAGACTAATGTTTCCACGGCGTTGTGCTACTTTCTAGACCATCTATCGCCTGTGAACCTATCTCCGTATTCAATGTCTTGGGCCTGACTTCAGACTTTACATTGAAATCCCAGTGTTAGTAGCTGTCATGATCTTCAAAATAAGTTATTTGCTTTACTTAAAGAAGAATGTGATTTGATTAATTTTTATCATCTAAGGGGTCATTTCCCAGAAATATAATGTAATATCTGTAATCTGGCTTTCCAGTTCACCACACTAACTTACTGAGGAGCTTAATCCCCCCAAATAATATGTGAATACTAATAAGAATGTAGAAAAAATCAATCCAGTGTTAGAAGTGGGGCCTGGGGAAAGTAATTAGATTTAGACTTTATTTTTACAGGGGAGTACGTTGGTTAAAACTTTATGGCTTTATATAAAGAAGAACCAGCAACTAGGCACAGAGACAAAATGTATCCCCAGTCTACTGTCATAAAATGACCTCTGCCATCTTAGGGTGCTGCTAACAAGAAGGCCACCATCAAGCCAAGCTGCTGCTAGCACCATGAGCCTCTGAGTCTCTAAATTGTGATCTTAACAGTCTTCTTGCCTTTTGAAGATAGCATGCCTCAGGCTTATCACTGTTCTAAGAGAGTCAACAGGTCTGAATGTCTCCTTCCTACAAGTCTGTTCTTGAATCTTTGAGGATATTTCCTCTATATATCTAAGTTTCATTGATTTTTTTTCTGTATCACTAAAGGAATATTATATAAAGTTTTAGAGTACCATTTCTTTGTCTGGAACCTACATATAGAAAGATGTACTAGCTTACATATTAAAAATAACTAAACAATAATACAATAACAAAATATGAAAACAACCAAACAAAATCTCCAATTTTTATTTAATTTTCTATTTGTCTTTGAGAATTTCATAGATCACCACCAGATTAATGCTCCTTCTTTGTCTTTCAGTTTCTCCTCTGTCTTAGCCCATTCCTTCTCAAATTCATGATCCCTTCTTCTATAGTTGTTATCTATTCATTTTGTATGTTTGTATGTATGTGTATATCTATATGTATAAAATCTCTGTTTTTAATCTGAACTGTGGTCAATAACCTCATGTGTCTTCATGTGTGGGCACTGTATACTTGAGTTCTGTTTAGATGAAGCTTTGGACTGAATGCCCCTGATCCTTGTATGCATTACTGTGTCCAATATCTACTTATTTGAGGGAGAATGTCACTGGGACTGGTTTTCACATTTACTCACATAAATGCAATGCACACACTCTAGCCTATTTCTGTATGTGAAGGGAAGAGTGAGAAAGCGGTGTGGCAAGATGCATTCACGTATGAGACACTTCAGATATTGGCTCTTTAGCACTAGGACATTTATATTTTCTGATAGCAATGTCAAAAGTGTTGAAATGTGAATGCTCATAAGAGTGTGCTTACGTGTGGGCCCTCAGTTCTATTCCCTTGACAAATGGGTCTGTTTTGATGCCACTGCCATGCTCACTTTATTATATTAGTTCTGTAATAATATGTGAGAGTAGCACCTCCAACAATGTTTTTAATTGCCCATTTAAATAATATTCTTAAATTTTCCTCTTCCTCCTCTTCCTCCTCCTCCTCCTCTTCCTCCTTATCCCCTTTAAATTATGGATCTTTATTTGCAACTAGGGTTGACTTCATCCTCATGATTCTCCTCCTTCATCCTCCTTAGTGATGAGGATACATGCCTGTGTCCTCTTTTCTTTAATATCTTTTTTTTTTGCCCTAGTAAGGTGCAATGTCACAGCAATAACTATTGTACTTTGAGGAGCACAAAAGCACAGAAGCCTCACACACATCTTGTAAGTACTCATCCACTCATTTGTTCACAGAAAGAAGAATTTGCTCCCTGAGCTATTGATGTTCCTTTCTGTTTTTAAGTGAGTTTTATTTAAAAACAAAGGAGTCTTTCGCCTTTGCCTGTAAAGTAGAAGAAAATATGACTCCAATTTCTAGTTATGACCTCTTGAATATAGTATGAGAATTATGGAAAATTGTATAATATAGTCCAGTGCCATAGTGATATTTAAACATCTCAGAGAAAGTGAGAGAGTATGAGAAGATGTTTTACAGAAAAGAACCAAGGAGATGTGGCTTTGTTTGCATAATAACATTTTTGTTATCAAGAGGTTATGAGAAAATTGGAAGCTTGCAAATGAGAGAAGGTATTCCTGTCTGTGTTCACATATGACCTTTCTGAACGCATAGCAGCCTATTTTACATATTCACTACCGAATTTCATTTATGAGCAAAACTTATTTTCCCTAGATTCCTTGAGGAAGTCTGTGTTCCTACAAACCAAAATTATTAAGTGACCACCAAATTTTTGTGAAGACATATTTTACTATAATAACATGAGTTTAAGCTTTCATGTGTGTATGCGTGTGCATGTGTGTGTGCACATGTGTGTGTGTGCACGTGTGTGTGTGTGTGTGTGTGTGTGTAACAACAAGGCCACAAGATAGCATTGACTCCCCGGGAGCCGGAGTTATGAATGCTTATGAGCTACCCATGTGTCTGTTAGAAACTGAACTTGGGTCTTCTTGAAGAGTAGGAGTTATTCTTCACTACTGAGTTATCTCTCCAGCTAGTAACAATTAATGCTTGGGGGAAAAATATAAGGAAGGAAAACACAAGAAAATCTGGGGAAATGGCAAGGAAGAATACTCACAGGGATGATAAAGGTGACTTTCAAACATGATTAGGTAGAAAGAACTTAGTTGAAAGCCGAAGTAAACAGAATAGAGTGTGAAAACAATGCGTAAGCATCCATGATGGGAAATGAGAAAGGCTAAGATCATGCATGGGCTGAGAGAACTTAGGATGTGATAAAAGTGTTGTAAAGGATGAGCCAAAGGAGGTTGTGTTTTTATGCATCTTCTCCCTGACAGGCTCTTCAATTCTAACATTTTCTACCTTCTTCTTTCTTAAAAAGTAATTGAAAAAGTGCTTTTCTTTGCAACATATTTGGTATTAACCTTTCCTAATTAAAATCTGAACTGTTGTTTTATTTATAAGAGATACTTAAAATGTTATTGCTACAGTGTACACTATCTCCCCACTTTAATAATTTGCTGGTAACACAATTCCTTAATATTTTTACAGAAAGGTCAGTGAGGCCACAAAACACATTTAGCTGACAATACTCGAGTTTCTGACTCTAAAAATGTGTTCAGCGGTTTATAAGTCTATCTATTTCTTGTTTGTTTAGAACATTTGTGACCTGTGAATGCTACTGTTTCTCTCGACCATTCTTCCTGCTTCTCCTCCTGTGCTTTTCTCTTCATTCTCTTCCCTTCCTGCTACTCCTTCCCCATCATCCTCCTGCCCCTCCCCACTTCTAATTCTTTCTCTTCCTCCTTGCTTCCCTCCTCCCCCTGTCTTGTTCTTCTTCTGGTTAAAATGAGAATTCACTAAGTTTCACCAACCCAAACCAACATCTGGTTGTAATTGTACTTTTGTATTGCTATAATTTCTGCCGGAAGTTACTCTGGAATGTTTGAGTTTGTTTTGTTTTTCCAACAATGGGTTTGCAGTTCAGCAGCAATGTACTTAACCAGCATGTTCCAAGCTCTGGGTTCAGTTACTAACACTGAAAAAATAGATTTTTATCTTTGTTGTTGAGCATAATTTTTGACCATTTTTAAGAAGTAAAATGTGGTAGTTAAACATGAATAGAATATGTGAGAGTCACAATGCAGTAATACATATTTCTATCTTATAAAACAAGAGTCACCTTAAAAGTTGGGGAATTGAAACCCTTCCAGTAATTGTGAAATACGTCATAGAAAGCAATAGTTTCCCATGTGTGTTGTAGAAAACTAGACTAGATGCCCCTCTGTGACTGTAATTTGGTGACTCATATCTAACTGGGGAGTACCTTTTGGAAATGGAGTTCTCATCTTTTGCAGATAGACATACCATAGTGGAATTGCTGCAAAATTTATCATAGCTCAGATCAGTTTTTAGATTTTTCTAGGGCTTCTGGGTCGTCTATGGCAAATTTTTTATTCAAACTGCCACTATATTTAGGTTGCATTTTGTCCACATTCCATGCCAGCATCAGTGATTTTTGCCTTTTTGGTGATAGCAATTCTAGTTGGAGTAAGATGTTATTTCACTCTGGTTTTAATTTTTATTTTCCTAATTAGCATGACTGTCCATGAAACCCTAAACTTGGTCATTTGTGTACCTTCTTTTAAGAAGTATCTATTTAGGTTTTAATCCCTTTCATATCAGCTAAGCTATTTAT
>NW_026067947.1:7653246-7701587 GCF_014885135.2 Alexandromys fortis
TAAAAACTAGACTGAGACTCACAGTCTGTTATAATGATGATAAGTCACATGTTATGATGAGAAAATAACACCAAAGTAAAATCTTTTCAGGGAAGCAATAAGCTTGATTATCCTTTCATTTTCCTCTCAATCAGGCAATTTCCTGTGCTCTAAACCTGGGGTCATAACAATGTCACTTGCATTGTTAGTAATAAGGAGTTCATAGATAGATAAAAATCAGAATTATGCTAGGTTTCCAGATATTAGCTGTTAGAACTAGCATTATATTTTCAATTAAAAAGTGTAATTTCTGACCTAAGAGTGTTTTTAAAAATGGTGTATGAATTGTATATTATGTATGAATATCTTTAGAGACTAACACAGCATGTTTTTATCTGTAAAGAGATGCTGTATGTTGTTCCCATTAAGGTGTAATGAGATGCTCAGATGCAATTATGATAATAGTTTGTATTTGAGAAATCTAAGTGTGACTCTTGCTTTCAGGGCATAGGTATCAAAGTAGGTTCAGTTGAGACAGCTCAGACATTCAGACAAAGAAGGGTGCAATAGAAGAAACTGTGATCACGTCCTGTGAGATAAAGATGTTAGTTCCACTGAGACATTCTACTTCAGACGAAGAGAGTCATCACAGTAGAAATTGATACAGGGAAAGGAGATGGTGAAAATGCTTCATTCCCTTACATTCTGTCTGGGTGTTTCTACAGAACCTGTGAATGAACTTTACTGCTTTGAGGTCCTTAATGACCTTAAAAGCCATTGACTTCTAATTCAGTTAGCATTAGATTCACCCTGTTCCATTACATGATAAATCAAGACTAGGCTCTGGACTCTGTTTGATAAAGGTTGGAACGGAGTCCCAGATCAGTGTAAGACCATCTGCAGCACACTCAGGCCATCCAATTGCAATAGGTTCTGCCATGGTTGCCAGACTAATTATGGAAATATTTCAGAGTATAACTGATGGGGCTTAAAATTCACCATCATCCCAGTTTTATTTTTATTAGACTCTTATTGCCTTCTCTTTGGAAGCAGGAGCCCTTATGTTGAAGGCAGAGGGATAAGTGCTTGGGCATTTAGAGATTACTATTTCTCTGAGTGTCTTTTGCCACATGCTAGCTCTGCATAGTTTAGGAAGAAAATAAAAATCTGTGACCAAGCTGGTTAGTGAAATGCTGCAGGCTTGTTTATTCATAATAAATGTTACAGAAGCAGAGCCAGGGTGAGGCAGGTAAGGCCCTTAGCTCAAGCCCAAAATGGAATGGCATTCCAAAACCCTCAATAATTAAAATAAGATATTTCATGAAATAGTACTTAAAATTTTATTGAAAAGTGTATGGTGACTATCATATAAATTTTTATTTCACTTCTAAAAAACCTTTTACTGTAATGAACTCTCAAATAAAAATATAAAATGGCTATATAAGTAAGCCACTCAAACAAACATTTGCCCAGTCCCAAACTCAGTATCTCAATGAATGTTCATATATTAGAATGTATCTCAGTAAATGTCTATATGATTAGAATGGCTACTTAACAGCCATGAAGCTTTGATTAGGATCTTATACTTTTATTATCAATTGCATTTTTACACAGTTATTCAACTGTTCATGTGCCCCTTTTCTGCATTCTATCCTTCTATACATCTTTTAAAATGTTATACTATGCGTACAATTAAAGCTGTTTCATACAAACATGTATGCATTATTGGTTAGGATCAATGCAATAGGGAGAAGATGTAGTACAGGGAACCATGGAGTTGGCATGGCCTAGATGTCTTGAGAGGTATGTGTCACAGGTTTTTCAGGTTATAGCCCATGGCTCCTAGGACATAATGTGCTTTCAAGTTCCTAAGAGACTGATGCAGTTCCTCAGGCAGTGAAGTTTTCAGTCCACTCTGTATGTTCCCTTAACAGTCAAGGAAGCGTAGAAGCCTGACAAGATAATAGGTCTTGGACATTAATCTTGTGTATCCTGTATAGTTTGCAAATGGCATTGTATCCTGGTGGTGACAACTGTCTTGATCCTGGTAACTGCCATTATCTTCTGTTTCTGATAAAGGTATAAAAAAAATCTAATTGCTCTCAATAAGGTTGTCAGAGTCTCAGTCTTGTTGTGGTCCCTACAACTTGAGCCTGTTTTCATTCCTTGTGGCCACGAGGTAAACTTTGTCAACTAATGAATCACAGCCACAAATAATGTAGGCTTTACTTTCTAAATATGAATGATTTTGATTAATATTATACACTCTGAGTAAATCTATTTTCTGCAAGTCTCATGATTTCCTTTTTCTTTATGGATAAATATTTTATTTTATAAATGTACTGCATTTTCAATACCCATTTGTCTATTATAGACAGCTAGAATGGTTCTTTAGTGAATATAGTAGCAGTAATATGGATGTACAAATATCTCCATGGTAGGATAGCGAGTACTCTGAGCATATTCCCAAGAATGGTATAGTTGTGCCATAGGATTTTCAATTTTTAGAGTAATCTCCAAACTTATTCCTACAATAACTGCATTAATTTGTACTCCCATCAAGTAAATGAGTTCTCTTTCCCCAAATCTTCTGCAAATTTTGTTGTTATATTTCTTTTCGTTGTTTACATGGTTTGAAGATGTGTCACTGTGATTGGTTAAATAATGAGTTGAATGACCATTAACAGGGTATGAGTGAATAGGCAAGATTTCCAGGGTGTTATAAAGGGAACTCTGGGAAGAAAAGAGGCTGGGAGACAACAGTGATGAGGGGATCAAGTCCAACATACAGTACAAAGGAGAAGTAATCAAGCCACGTGACAGAATGTAGATGGAAAAGTAATAAGCTAATCAAGATATGTTGGTGTATTTCTTAAGGGTAACTCTCCAATGAGTTGAGGTAGTATCTCAAACTAGCCGTAATTTAGATTTTTCTGAATACTATAGACATTGAAAAGGGAGTTTTATATATTTGTGATTCTTTTGAAAACTGTAGCAGGTCTTTCTTTGGACCACCAGCTTCTAAATAATAACACCGAGATTCCTTATTAATTATGAAGTCTTAGCTGGTCAGTCTGCTCAGATGGTTAAAGCATGGAGCAAATCATTATGAAATCTTGACCTTAGTTTAGACTTGTGACATGTTCTCAACTAACTCTTAAAACTTAAATTAACCCTTTTACTTTAATCTACATTCTGCTATGTAGCTTAACACCTCTCCTCAATACCAACATCTGACTTTCTGTGTGTCTGACTAGCAAATCTCCAATGCCTCTGATTCTTTCCAAGAGCTCCTATCTCTTCCTGAAAGTTCTGCATATTGTCTCTTACCTTAGCTATATGGCTGTTCAATTTTTTTATTAAGCCAGTGAGTAGGTGCCTTAGACAGGTGAGGTTAAACAGAGACACATTTTCACACATTGTATAAGAAGATTATCTCAATATCTCCTCCTTTAAGTTTTAAGAAAAATCTCATTCTCTTACATCAATAAACTGTATACAACAAGAATTATCAGGTAACAATAATACGCACAATGTCCATTCCATTTCTACTTGGCAACTTTGGAATAAGTTCTCTACTATCTATCTTATCTTGATGAGTCTGAAGTTTTGTACTTACTTAACTTTTTAAGACTTTTAACATTTAAAAACTTTATAGAAAACTCTTTTGTGAGTTTTATTTTTGAAATTGGTAACAAAGTACCCAGTAAAACTATAAACTATCTATTCTTTAACGCATTAGAGATCTGAGAAGTCTAGAAATCACTTGAGTATACAGGAAGTGAAGAGCAAGCAAACTAAAAAATCTACAGAAATGACAGAAACAATTAGTTACATGGAGAGTCAACCTAGGTTCCTCTATAAGATTGGAGCACCCATCTTCAGCTCACAGAATATCTGTTCTTTTTTTTTGTGAAGCAGAAATTTTGATGAATTGGCCTACCTTGCCATGGCTAAATTCAGCAGTAGACTTCCTTTGTGTCCTGATTGTCCAGTTTGGACAACATACTGTCAGTGGTTGAAACAAGAGCAATTTGTTGCTGGTGGTTAGCTTTGATATGTTTAAACCAAACTCCATAAGTAGGTCATTTGATGCCCTTATACTTCTTTGAAGTAGATTGGTGTTGCCAGGAACAGACATATTTTACTGTCATGAAAAGCTTTATGTTATGAAAATAGTTTAAATGTCATGTTCTGCAGATTACTGATGGGTTTGAAGACTGCCTATTTATCTAAAATATATTTCTGTTTAACCTTGAAAATATTATGACTACAAGTTTCATTGTTACAGGTGACTAACTACTAGCATGCATTTTTAATTATCCTAAACAGTTTGTAATATTATCATTTAAAAACTATAATTTATATGATATCTTTAAATGAGTTGTAGAGGTACAACAAACATATATACAGTATGTTGTAACAAAAGCAAAGTTACATTGTATCAATATACAAAAACCCCCTCTTTCTTCATTTTCGTTCTCCATCCATCCCTCTTTTTACATTGGATGGGAATGTTGAAGGAGCGACAGGGCTACGTCCCTGGCACCCGGTCGCCCGCATGGCTAGGTTATGCCCCGAAATAATTACATGGAAACTGTATTTTTTAAACACTGCCTGGCCCGTTATCTGTAGCCTCTTATTGGCTAGCTCTTACATATTGTTCTAACCCATTTCTAATATTCTGTGTAGCCCATGAGCTGGCTTACCAGGAAAGATCTTAACCTGTGTTTGTCTGGAGTGGGAGAATCATGGCGATTCTCTGACTCAGCTTCTTTCTCCCAGCATTCTCTTCTGTTTAGTCCACCCACCTATGTTCTAACCAATAAAATGGGCCAAGGCAGTTTCTTTATTATAGTTAACCAATGTCCTTCCTCCATCATGGGAAACAAAGAAAAACTGTCGTGTGCTGTTGTGGCCATGATGCAAATACAGGAGATGGCAATAGATAGTTTGGATGTCGGTCCACCAGATGAATTATTCTCTGATGAAGATAACCTTATTCAAGAAAGACTTATGGGACCACAAACTCTGGAAACCAGCTTCTTCTGTCTATAAATTCACATGTGCAAACACAATTGTGGAAAAGCTCTTACTACATATTTTCATATAATTTGTACATGTAATTTCATGATTACATCTCAATCTTATGGGCATATATATTTGTGGGTAGTCAAGAAAATGACTTCTTATCAAGTGTATAATTTTGATGAAGAGAAATATACTAGGTTATGTTTTATAACTATATACATTGCTCAAGAGGACTGTAAGACCCTTTGAAGCCTGTTTTGTTTCTTTTCTCAGACTTACATGAGAAAACAACAATTTCTCCTCAGTCTAAGACAAGCTACATACATTTAGCTGGGAGGGGCTAGACATAGGAAAGAAAGTATAAGTTATGTTATGCCATTTCTATTTAAAATATATAAAAATAATGTGTTTAGATGGAGGTACTTTTTCTGGGTGGACAATAGTTCCTCTAGAAGACTTGGGCTATTAAATGAAAATCTATATGCCATTTCTGATATACTGCCATACGAATTATCCATCAGAGAGGCCTCTAAGGCTTCCAAAGTAACAAGTTATTACCCGTGAGATAAATTTATTTAATTATTCTCTATTAATAAAAACTTGGAAGTCAGATTTTGGGGTAAGAACCTGAATGATGCCAAGTGGTGGTGATGCATGCCTTTAATCCCAGCACTTAGGAGGCAGAGTCAGGTGGATCTTAATGAGTTTAAGATCAGCCTGGTCTACAAAGTGAGTTCCAGGACAGAAATTTTACACAGAGAAACTACTTTGTCTCAGAAAGAAAGAAAGAAAGAAAGAAAGAAAGAAAGAAAGAAAGAAAGAAAGAAAGAAAGAAAGAAACTGAATAATCAGAGAAGTGGCAGAAAGTGACTAGTGTGACTAGTGATCCCTATCTCTTTTGTTCATCCATCCAAAAAGGCCAAGAGTCTCTTTAAACCCCACCCTACTATTTTCTGTCTCTTTTTCTGTTCTCAGTTCTTCAAAACCTCAAATGTTCCTTTTAGTCAGTTAATGGCTAGTTCTACCCTCCGAATCAAAACAAATTTTATTGGCAGTACCCAAATGTGATCAAAATATCACACAAAATTTTCCCATTTTTGTCTAGAAAAAAGGGAAAGTTTTAACTCTGACACAGAAAAACTATACACAATAGCAACAATTATCAAGTAAAAATGGCATTCCCAATGTCCAGTTCATTTGCATTTGACATATTCAGAGGAAATACTCTATTATCTATCTATCTTTGTGAGTTAGAAGTTTTGCATATAATTTACTTTTTATCATGACTTATCTAGTCTTCAACCCTGTCAAAGGCCTGAGAAGAATGTAATATTATCTGAGTAAACAGGAAGCTCAGAGCAAGCAAGTTCTAAAAGTAAGAAATGACCCAGATTTCTGGCTTCCTAGACAGTCACACCAAGGTTCCTCTGAAAAGTTGGGATATCCTTCTTCAGACCACCATCCTAGAATATCTGACAGACATTTCTGTAGAGCAGGAAATCTGAAATTATATCCTGCCTTGTTTTGGCAATCTTTAGCAGTCACTTTCCTGTGTGTCATGCAGAATGTTTCTACAGACTTTTCTATGTAGCAGTACTTTTGAAGGACTCTCCTGCCTCGTCTTAGCAAACTTCAATAGGCTTTTACCTTTCTGTCCTGCTTGTCCAGTTTGTATAGCATACTGCCAGCAGTCAAGACAAGAGCAGTTTTAGGGGCCTGTGGAGTTTAGGGCCAGGAATGGGTGACAGCCTGAGGCTGTTTTAAAGAGGCTGCAACAGGCAAGTCCCAAGCTTTCTTAGAGGGCTTGAGTGAAGGGAGAAAAATCCAGCCTCAGTGGCAGCTTTGGTAGCTGCAAAGCCAGGCGTGAGTGTCTACATTGTGATTTTATGTCCTGAATTGGATACCAGATGATGCATTTAACTAATTATTCTTTATTAACGAAATCTTGGAAGTTATATATTGGGGTAAGAACCTGAATTATCAGAGAAGTGGAGTAATCAGCCAGTGACTTCCCATCTCTATTCCTCCATGCAAAAGGGCCAAGACCCTCTCTAAGTCCTGCCATAGTAGTTCTTGCCTCTCTCTCTGTCTTCTGTCCTCAAATACTCTATTGTCAAGTTTGGTCAGCTAGCTCTGCCCTCTGGTTCAAAGGAAATTTTATTGATGGTCTTAGCAGTATCAGAATGTGATCAAAATATCACACAACACCCCTATTCTTGATTGTCCACCATAGTTAGATGGTAAGGCCCTATTAGGAAGACAAACCATATTTGGGTTTCTGTACATAGAAAAACTCAGTTGGCACTGACTTGGACACTCTTTGGCAGTCATGTTATCTGAAGATACTATGCAGAGTTCTAGAGTACACCATTCAAGAGTTTTTCCAAACAAGTACCTTACATAACACATTATCACCCTGCCAGATAAGACATGTAACTTATTCAACAGCAGTCCAACTCTTATGGAGTTAACTAAAAGCTTTCTGATTGGATTAGAGACTTGCCCCTCTAATTCTAATGAATTCTAAAAGGGAATTCATGTTTGGTAATATATATAGTCCAAATCTTATGGTTGGAGAAGTAATAGGCCCTAAATGAGAACTTATTATTGTTATTTCGCTAAATGAACATGTTACGAAGCTGCCTTCTATTCATTAGTGCCTATACTCTTGGTTAATTCTTCTCTCATTCTTGGTTAGAGAACTTCTTTTTGAATTGGGAGGCAATATTGAAACATATAAGTGGTCAAGTATTGAGAATTAGTTATTAATTGAGCTATCAGGCCTGAATGTGATATCTATACTAGATTCTGCTCACCCTTAAAGTTTGGGAAATATGCTGAGAGAGGGAATGGAAAGACTGTAAGATCCAGATGGTAAGAAGTAGTGCTATGAAATTCCTTCTTCTGTGCATATAGGCTGCAGTAATTGAGCTTAGTGGGTTATTAACAGAAATTTAATTAACATAGGAGAATAATAATTGGGGAAGGCATAGAGGTTGGAAGGAGATTGCTGAGAGTGGGTATAATGCAGATCAATTAAAATATATATGAAATTATGAAAGGATCAATAAAATATTATTTTTAAAAAAGAAAAGAAATTTTTTGTTCTACTTCATATTTTTGGCATCCTCCATTAAAAATTGAGTGGCTATTTCTTTGTCAACTTATTTATCGGTCCTCAATTCTTTCCCATTTGCCTATTAGTTTTTGTCAGTACCAAACTGTCTTTATTGCTATAGCTCTGTAGCAGAATTAGAGGTTGGTTATTGTGATACCCCCAGCTGCCTTTTTACTCCTTAGGATTGTTTTGCCTATATGTGGTTCCATATATAGTCTTGGATTCTTTTTTCTAGATCTGTAAAATTACTACATGGGGATTTTGGATAAGTATTTCATTAAATCTATAGATAAAGTTTGGTAGTAGAGCCATCATCAAAACATCAGTTCCTCAAACCCAGAAACTTGGAAGTCCTTTAGGTTACCCAGTATCTACTTTGATTTTTTTCTTTCAATGCCTGGAAGTGTTGCAGGAGGCCACTTGTTGGTTCCTGGAAATAATCACCCAAAAAACTATTAATTAAATCACTGCTTGGCCCATTAACTCTAGCTTCTTATTGGCTAACTCTTACATATTAATTTAATCCATTTTTATTAATCTGTGTATCGCCACATGGCAGTGGCTTACGGGCAAAGTTTCAGTATGTCTGACTTTGTGGTGGAGGCTTCATGGCTCCTCTTTGACTTCACCCTTCTTTCTCACAGCATTCAGTTTAGCTCTCCCTGCCTTCATAAGCTGTGTCTTGCTGTAAGTACAAAGCAGTTTCTTTATTCATTAACTAATAAAAGCAATACATAGACTATAGGACCTTATACACAAATATAAAAGTATTTTATATTTCTGGTTAGGCATATTCCTAAATATTTAATTTTGAAAGAAAGACATTACAGATGAGATATTGATTATGATTTTCTTCTCAGAGAGATCAGTGTTGATATCTCTGAAAGCAACTTTTTTATATGTATTGGTTTTATTGCCTACAACTTTATTGTGTTTATTTGATCCTTTCATGTCTTTCTCTCACCTGATTTCCACAGTTAAGCCTGGGAACACTTTATCAAATAAGCTAGGGTAGGGTAGGAATCCTCATCTCTTGATTGTAATGCTTTTAAATTGTTTCCATTGAATATGACATTAACCATAGGCTTGTTGTATAGAACCTTTATTACTTTGAGATATACTTTATTTATTCCTAATGTTCCCCAGGGCTTTTATCACAAAGCCAAAAGGAATTTTGCTAAATTCCTTTTCGGTATCAGTAATAATGCTTATGTGGTTTCTAACCATAATTTTATTGACTTGCATATGTTGAACATCTCTAGGATGGAGCCCACACTGTCATAATATATGAAATTATTAATCTGTTCCTGAACTTGGCTTTCAAGTGTTTGTTTGAAAATTTTGCATCAATATTAATCAAAGAAATTGTCCTGAAGTTTTCTCTTTCCTCATGACTTTGTCTGGTTTGCTGTCAAATGAATAACAGCTCAGAGAATTAATTCATAAAGTCAAATAATAATATGAATAATCAGAACCTCTATGATATAACCAACAAAATCCTAAGAGGAACATTTATAGTGATGAACACTCACCAAAAAAATCCAGCAGCAACAGCAACAAGAACAACAAAAACAATTTGATAGATTGCAAATAACCAACCTCATGATGTACCTAAAGGTTCTCAACAACAATAAACAGCTAATGGAACTAAGGTCCCTGCAAAAGCAGTACACACTTTTCACCACTGAGCCATCTCTCCAGTCAACTTTTTTCTTTTACCCAGAAATGAGAACAAATGTCATCTTCCACACTTTTAATATAGTTACACATATTTTAAACATAAAAGATGTTCACTTTCTGAGCTGTTAACCTTGGAACAAACAAGTCTGAATTATGCAAAGCTATAATTCCTCAGTGAGCTGCCAATGACAACAAGAACCACAAATATAAACTCAGATGGTGTCTACATTCATGTAGAAACTGTATTCAAATTGTGGCTTGATAATTCAAATTTCTCCTTAGGCGATGGCTCATTTTTAATTTTATACCCTACCGAGAAAAAAGTACCAAAGCTAATCTACACAGATGAGGTAAAAACAGAACTAGAAAGAACAATTAGGTATTTTAAAGTCCATTATGAATGAATAGTTTGGGAACTTTACTTATTTCTATAATCGTGCAGCACTGTGTGTTTCATATTTACTTTGTATAGCAATATCTGAACATGGGTTTTGGAGTCAGTGAAGAATACACACCTGAATTAATAGAAAGGTCCACTTTGTAATATCTATGTCTTGAAGATTATCCAAATTCTATATTTTGAAGATCAGTCCTCTGTCTGATGTGGGGTTGGTGAAGATCTTTTCCCATTAGCAGGCTAACTTTTGTCTTATTGACTGTCATTTGCTTTACAGAAGCTTCTTAGTTTCAGGAGGTCCCATTTATTTCTTGATGCTCTTGGTGTCTGTGCTATTTGTGTTATATTTAAGGAGTGGTCTCCTGTGCCCATGCATTGAAGGTTTCTTCCCACTTTCTCTTCTATCAAGTTCAGTGTAGTCAAATTTAAATTGAGGTCTTAGGTTTTTAATCAATTTGGACTTAATTTTCATGCATGGGGCTAGATATGGATGTATTTGCATTCTACTCTGAGATACCATCTTACTCCAGTCAGAATGGTTAAGATTAAAAAAAAAACACCAATGATAGGTGACACTTGAGAAGATGTGGAGTAATGGGAACAGTCCTCTATTGCTGGTGGAAATTTAAGTTTGTATAACCACTTTGGAAATCAATATGGTGGTTTCTCAGAAAATTGGGAATCAACCTGCCTCAGAACCCAGCAATACCACTCTTGGGCATATACCCAAAAGATGATCAATCATACTACAAGGGCATTTGTTCAACTATGTTCATAGCAGCATTATTTGTAATAGCCAGAACCTGGAAACAACCTAGATGCCCCTCAACTGAAAAATGGATAAAGAAAATATGGCACATTTATACATCAGAGTACTACCCAGCAGTTAAAAATAATTACATCTTTAGTTTTGCATGCAAATGGATGGAATTAGAAAACGCTATCCTGAGTAAGGTGACCCAGACCCAGAAAGATGAACATGTATGTACTCACTCATAAATGGATACTAACTATAAAGCAAAAGATATTGAGCCTATAGTTCATGATCCTAGAGAACCTAAGGAACAAGTTGAACTCTGAGAATATGTTTTATAGATCTATATATGTTTTATAGATCTACCTGGAAAGGGGAAATAGACAAGATCGCTTGACAAAATTGGGAGCATGAGGGTGGGGGAGTATGGAGGGCTGAAGGGGAAGACTAGGCAAGAAGAGGAAGGAGGACAACTTGAGGAAAAGGGATAATTGAGATGGAGGAAGGACAAAGGTGAGAACAAGGAAAGAGATGTCTTGATTGAGGGAGGCATTATGAGGCACTAGAGAAATTCTTCCAAATTCCACAAGGATGACCCTAGATAAGATCCTAAACAATAGAGCAGAGAGTACCCAAACTGGCCTTGTCTTGTAGTCAGACTGATGAATATCTTAAATATCACCTTAGAGCCTTCATCCAACAACTGATGAAAACAGAGGCAGAGACCTGCATTGGAGCACTGGACTGAGCTCGTAAAGTGTGGGAGGAGTGCTGATATGAGCAAAAAGGTCAGGACCATGATGGGTACACCCACTGAAACAGTTTACCTGAGCTAATTGGAGCTCACCAGCTCCAGCCAGACAGGGAAGAAAATACCATAGGTTCAATCTAGTCCCTCCCCGAATGTGGGTGAAATGTATGTATGGCTGGCGCAGACTGCAGGGCTACTGACATTGGCACCAGGGTTTATCCCTACTGCTTGTACTGGCTTTTTAGAAACCTATTCTCTTTGGATGGATACCTTGCTCAGCTTAGATATAGTAGGGAGGGCCTTGGACCTAACCCAAAGCAATGTACCTTACCCTCTCTGAGGAATTGATCTGGGGTGGGGTAGGGGGGAAGGTCAAGAGAATGGGAGGAGGGGAGGAAGTGGAATTTGAGATTGGTATGCAAAATGAAAAAAAGATACTATTTTAGAAATAATAAAAAAGTGAAAGAAAAAATATAAAGGGAAAAAAAAACAATCTTACTAAGAGAGAACAAGCTCTTTATGGGGGCACTGAGATAATTTTAGAATTTATTTTTTTTTAAGATTAATATTTAAAATGGATTTCTACCTAAAAAAAAAAAAACATTGTCTAGATTCAACTCATACAATCCTTTCTTAGACTCAGAGAACATCTTGGAAGAAGGAATACTAAGGATGCAAGAGCCAGAGAATAGGTACAAAGGCTGTGAGGTGCCTTCTTGAGGGTGTCACACATGTCAAACATGATCTCACAGTAGATGCAGGTACCAGCTGTGTTCCCTGGGCCTGCAAGAACTGTTCTGTCAACAGCCCATGATGGAGCAGAGATTCTCACTCTCCACACTACAATATTGGTAACTGATTGATTTGAACCTGGGCAAACAAGGAAAGTCATTGTCTTCATGTGTGTCTTAAAGGTGAACCACTAGGGTCTAATGGATATTTTCAAATCCTGGACATACAGATGATCCTGCATAAAATCAGTGGAAAACAAAACAAAACAAAACAAAACAAAACAAAAATGGATGTTGGAAGTGATTGTAGGATGGGTAGATGAGAAGACAAGTCAAAGAAAAAAATAAAAATAGTGGAGGAAAAAAGTTAATTGCACTAAATTCATGAATTATATAAAGAAACAAATTTATTTAATAAAAACAAATATTAACCAAGTTGAAAATATCATATTAAAGACTAGTTATCAAGTCTGAAAATTGGAGCCAAATATTGTTGATTTTTAACACAGGTGGCAATCAATTTGTGATAACTGGATAGCACTGTCTGAAATAACCATATTAAAATTACTACAGTGAATCATACTGAAGAAGTGTATTCTCTCTCTTGGTTACAGAGAGACTAACTGGAGAAAGCTTATCTGTCCTTTTCTGACATCAACCTTTGTAATAAATATTAAATATCCACCCAAAGTATTGATGGATAACCTATGGCACTATTGCACAGTAGGGGAATCACCTGGGAAGAAGTGAGGTCATTGCAAGCATAACATTGCAGGGGTATTAGAAGCCCTGACTCCTACCCTTTCTATTTGTTCACCAGCCTCCATGAAATAAATATCTCTATTTTGCCATCTGCTCCTGCAGTCATTTCCTGCCTTATCCCAGACACTAAAGCAATGTGGCCAACTAGTCAGGAGAATAAAACCCTAGGCACTGAGAGGCAAACAAATCTTTCCTCATTTTAGATTGGTGTCTCAGACTCTTCATCACAGTGATATAAAACTGGCCAACAACATTAAACAGGTGAAAATATGGTGCTGGGAGCTAGCTCACTCAATAAATTGTTAGTCTTGCAAGCATGAGTACTCAAGTTCCACTTCCAGAATGCACATTAAAAACACTGGGTGTAGTTGACCACACCTGTAAACCTAGAGTTCAAGCAGCAGAGACAACAGATAGTCAGCTTCACTATACAGCCAGCTTTGTTTATTTGAAGAGGTCCAGATAAGTAGAAGTCCATGTCTCAAATAAAAAGCAGACAGTGGCTGGAAAAACATATACTAAACAGGTTTTTCGAATTTCCTTTCTGCATACATGCACATCATCCATGACAACCCACAAACAGGTGAATATGGACACACACATGAACAAGAAGCATTACAAGTTCCATTTTATACATTAAGTATATAATTGTATATACATCATATAATTCAATTAAATTTATGGATTCAATTTTCTCATTTCTTTATAGTCAATGACAGAGCTACATCAAAAGTTACTGTAAGGATTTAATCAATAAATGTATGAAGTATTCATTGGCTGTGTTATAAATATGCGAAATTGTTTTTATTATATGTTAAAATTTTATTTTTGAAATATATTACACTGCCATCAATTTAACTAAATTTTATTTCACACTATATTGTAAAAGTATAATTTATGCCTTTTAACAGTTTTTTTAAACTTAAACAATAACAAGTTTTATTAGTATAATAATGGACATTTGGTTCTAAAATCAGTGTTTCACTTTTTAGATGTACATCTTACTTCCTGGATGAAGATTAACACTACACCTTCTTCAAAAGAAGTTATCAGGGTTGTGGCATGATTACATGTCTCCTTGTCTCTGAAAATTCTTTTAGCTAGTGTGAGTCAAGCATGTGTGTGTGTGTGTGTGTGTGTGTAATGTGTATGTGAGTGTGTGTGTGTGTGATGTATATGTATATAGTACAAGCATGTGTTGAGATCGGAGGGAGATGTTCAGTGTCTTCCTCTCTTTCCCTCTGCCTTATTGTCTTGAAACACAGTCTCAGTGATTTCCCAGTATTCACCTGAATCCACCTCTCTGCATACCCCAATGCTGGACTTGCAGATATTCACAGTCATATCTGTCTTCCATACACATGTGCTGGGAGTTTCAAATCATGTGCACAGCACACACTGTTTCCTTCTCAGCCATATCGTCAATAATCCTTTTTCTTTTTTTAGCTGACCGTGACTTTTCTTTCTGTATTAAACCTCAAACTCACCATTTTGGAAAGATATCAGAGAACTTCTTTTTGTTCAACAACACATATGAACAGTTTTTCCTTTGAATTCACCTGATCTTCCAACTAGATTCTGAACCTCCTGGCCATCACAGTTTTATTTAGATCTGTCCTCTGAGATTTACAACAATACCAAGCTCATATTATATTTAAACCCCGAGTAAACAAAATGAGTATGGAGAATTATGCAATCATATATAATTAACTATGCACTAGCCTTGTCTTTATAACTGCCTTTCCTCCTCCGCACTAGACTACTTTGGAAATGTCCTTCATGCACACACTTATCACACAGAGGTCCTAATTAACAGATAAAATTCTGAATGCATACAAGGGTGACTGCAAAACCCAACCTTCTGGATAAAGTGTTCCAGGTACTAGGGGTGACTGAGCTTAACTGACATTAATAAAAGAGTAACAATGAAAAAAGGGAAAAAATGATTTTATTGTCAGTTACTTAATGCTGTTAAAATAAACAGATGAGAATAAATCCTTTTAGGTGTGTATTGATTCTGTTTTTGTTGTAAAATATCCTAATATGTTTCAAGTGGATCTGTTCAACAATTGAATGTATTGGCGATCTGCTGCAATGACAAATAGTGTGTGGATGGGTTTGACAGACATTTTTATTTTAGCTTGTAGCTATTCATTTTATGTAAAATTACAGAAGTTTTTCATCATGATAGAGAACTCTATCAAAGCAATACTTTATACAGGCATGTTTTTTAGTCTCTTTTATAAGCTTTTTAGTCATATATTGTATTGTCTAAAACAGATTAAAACACAGAGGGCATATTCATGGGAAATTTGTTTTTTTTTTTTAACTGAAATGTATTATTTTATTAAGACTCTGGCAAGGGCAATGCTGTGTTTACTTTAAAATATTTGTTATATTTGTATAGATCCAAACTGCAAAATTATATCATTGATATATTAAAATTAACCTGACTGCATTTTTCCAATGTTATTTAAGGGCAAACTTCTTAGTTAGATGTGCAAGTTTAAAAAATATTTAAAAAAATCCAATGACAGTGTTTCTGTGACATATGTTGAACATGTGCTTTCCACGTAACTCACATGGGCCACCCAAGCTCAAATAAATAAATAAGAACATAGAAATTTAAAAACAATAAAATTTCCAGTGGATGATGAGGAACTTGGTTTGGGATATATGTTTCCTGTACATATAATTGTGGATTTCACTCATTTTTCTTATCTAATATTAATATAAATATATCAATACTTGATGTAATGATAATCAGAAGCTACTTGAACTAATGCATTTTTAGTTATCTATCATTTGCAGCACACTTTTAGACAATTAATGAAATTATTTGGAGATTGCTTTACATCTTCTCAGTTACCTTGAAGAACACTATATTAATTACAATACTGTTTGGCAAATGGCTCAGGCATACTTCTAGACAATGCTTACACCTTAAATTAACCCATTTCTTTCCATCTGTGTATCACCAGGAGGTTGTGGCTTATCAGTAAGGTTTTGCCATCTTTCTCCTTTGGCAGCTACATGGTATTTGCTTGACTCTGCCTTCTTTCTCCCTGCATTCAGTTTAGTTTCCCCCACCTACCTATATTCTGCCCTGCCATAGGTCAACGAAGCTTTTTTATTAACCATTGGTAATGAGGGATAATCATAGCATATTGAGGGGAATCAATCCCACATCATCAACCGGTAGCATATCCCTTTAGATGGGCTTTCCTGCCAATGAGCTTTGGGGACCTGCTTATATCTATCTAGCCTGCCTGCACAGCACTGGAGTCACAGGGAGACAGTGCCACACTCAGATTTTCCCATGGGGTCTGAGCATCTGTGAGGCTCTGATGTTCATGCTTTTGCATTTAAAAGAGAGAACTATTTCCCCGGTCTCATTATTTTTTCTTTAAGAAAAACACCCAACAGCCATTCAAAACTCCAAACACCTTCCACAGGGCACTGGCGTGCATTTTGGCTTTACTCTGCTCCCATTTGCACATTCCATTGTCCACTGTTATGGCCATTGGGCATCTTCATCTTGCGGTTGTCTGTTGACTATCTTGGAGTATTATTAGAGTCCAGGGAAGAGTCTGTACAGTCTGTACATAGCAGAGCATTGAGGTATCTTTCCAAAGATTATGCACACAGCATTAGCTCACCATAACACTCTCTGTGGTGTCTCTCCAAAGATGACACATACAGTCTTTAGAGACATTTTGGATAGAGCAGGGACCTCAAACTCAGGTGCACTTTTCAGTACTTACCAGTTAAAGTTTCTTATGTTACCAGAATTAGGATAGCAACCTACAGGCAATCACACTGTGTTTTGCTGAAAGAAAAGAGTACTTGCTACCAAATCCCTAATTGAGACTGAATTAGAATAAATGGCTGTTAAGCACTCCAATCTAATTGTGAATGGTGTGTATTTGACATTCTCTAAGACATGAATTAAAATAAAAAAGAACATTTTCAGAGGCATAGAGTAGCTTTGCATTAATGATGGCCTCGTTGGTCTGCTGGCTGTCTGCATTATTCATAGTGGCATTATCAGGACTATTCAGTGCTGAGTGATCTGTTCGCCCTGGAATTGTATGGCTTGACCAGATAAGTAATATCTATAGTTTGTATTTATTCTAACTGCTTACTTGGGTATGGCTTCTTTTATCACAGCCATGAGCTTACTCACTGCCGCTCAGCAAAATGTACCATCAGTGACATACGCTTTATTCGTTTTCAGATCCATAGTGCTGCATCAAAGTCCTAAATCCTACAAATGTGGGGAAGACTCAAAGACTTTAATCCTTGGACTGGCAATCATCATTGTACTATTGCTTCATGGCAGAGCTGAAGTCAGTTTTCCTGTCTGAGGTTTAAGGAAGGTATGTGGCCGGGCGCAGCCTGCTTGTTTGTTTAAGATGCAGTCTTCCCACCATTACAATGACATTGCCTTTCAAAACCCTCTCATCTCCACAGAATTGAAAGAACCACTTCTTACAGTGAAATGCCAGCATGTCCTTTCAAAGCTGATTGGCCTATTTGTAACTCCTTTCTTATTCTAATTAAACCAGGATAGAAGAGGCCAGTGTTTTAGTGCCTGGGCTTCTTCACGATGACAGGGAATAGCAGGAGAGAAGCAGAGCTTTTAGGAAGCTCACTGCCATGAAAACAGTGTTTAAAGGTCTAGAGGATTTTCCCCACCTAGCATAGAGATCATTCTTTGAAATCTTTCCATCCGCCCTTCTACACGTACCAATTTCAGTTTCCGAACAGCCCCCGCTGTGCAGCTCTTGGCAGGAAACTTCCCCATCTTACAGAGTCTTGCATGAATAATTCATTTAAGTGTCACGCTGGCTCTCAAAAGCCTGGATTACTACTTTGGAAGAAATATTTAATAAGATTCTTCTAAACAACCAAAAATATAACTCCAGGTTCTGTGGACAGCGTCTCTCAGAAGCCCTGAGTACAGTCAGAGTGAATGTACTTCGTGTACAAGCACTCTGGAGGCCTTCCAACCAGTATTCAGGCTTTCTGTTACCTGATAATGAACATTAAAATTAAAATTAGCATCTCTGTGTTAGAGATGTACTTCCTAAACTACAGGGTTTGGGGTTACCTTTTGTTAGATCTTAGGGTTGAGGGCCTTTCTTAGATAACATCAAAAACACCTTGAAGAACCATGCAGTCAAGCAACTGAGAGAATAGGGTTTGATGCGAGCAAATACATGTTAGACTGAGCAGGCTGAGCGGCCTCCTGGTGCTCCCCAGTGATATCCTTGTTTGAGCAGCCTTTCCTCCCTCCATGGCACTGGAATATTCACACATCTGTACTAAGAAACTATTCTCTTTCAGACCCCAGCTCAGTGATTTCACTGTATCTTTTCGCCTCTACCTCCCCTTTCATTTATTCACAAAAGCCTTCCTTTTCACTCCCATCAAAGCTTGTCTTTCATGAAGTCTTTAAATTTATATCACTTGGTAAAGGACTCGCTCACTCCTAGAACAGTTTTCATTTAAGCCAAGAAAGGACATTTATACTTCAAAGTCTGTTTGAGTTGACTAAATCTTGCTTTTCATTTGTGTAACAATTCTATAATACAATTGTGTAATACTTCTTCCTTAGAGAAAGCAAAGTGGATAAAATACAGAGAAGGAAAAATTATAAATGACAATAATCACCAATAATATCTTGACAGGATGGTACATTAATCCACATCTCCATTTCTCACATGCATATTGATCTATTTAGTATCTATAGATCTGTGTGGGTGACATTTGAAAGAAATTGGAAAATCTATAGCAGAATTAGAAGCAATCAAATTAAAACAGTATCTTTTTCATAGGTGTGCCCTATGTCAACCTGTCTTCGATTGTATTTCTTAGTGCCCTGAAGGTTAGTTGAGAGAGTGTCAGCTGGGTTTCTTCATTGTACCATTTTCTATACTACTCTGCACCTCCTGGGGTGAACTTGCCTGGATCAGATCAGTAGGCACCCCAGTCTTCTGGCATCCCATCGGGTCCAGTAGATGAGAGTCCCAGCGGGAGTCCATCACAGGGAGACTGGTGAGATGTGAACATTTGTTCTCCCATTCTCCTGTCATTCTACATCTGTGGGGCTGAGGAACCAAAGCATCTCCTCTCTTCTCCAGGCACAAAGGGAGTCAGTTCTCATTTATTACTGTAGCAAACTACCTACAAACCTCGAAAGTTAAAAATATAACCATTAATTTTCAAAACTAAGAACCAGTAGGACACCAGCTTTGCCACATGTGATGAAACTGCTGACTCTGAGCTCAGTGAATCTATTTCCAAGAAAGCTTTCCCCATGGCTGACAAGAGCTGACTATCTGCTTGGAATCTGTATTGGACCTCAGGGTCTACATTCCTCTACACACAGCCTTCTTTAGAGCAGAGACCTTTTCAGGACAGCTCGCAGATTGCATTGCCTTTTAGCATTCAACTAGAGGACTTCCATAGTATCTTTTGGTTCCATTGTAAAAATTGTTCTAGACACAAAGAAAGCAAGCATAGATACTTCCATTCCACGAGAAGACTATCAAATGGCAGTACAAAAAAGCACATAGGACATGAAAAAGTTTTTTTTTTTTAAAAAGTGACTTTTTATGCTTCTGAGTTTATAAACAACAGTGTACTATGCTACCATTAAATGTTCTGTGTATCCTGTCTGCATTTTTGTGGATACGGTCTATATTAAATTATGTTCAGATTACAGATATCTAACCTGTTCCTACTGGGATGTTACATGCCATAGAATTGAGATTAGTTGAAGCCAGGCAAGTTTTAGGATCCAGGATCACCCTTGGCTTTTATAACAACTTCAATATTATATAATATATATATACATATATATATATACATATACATATATATATATATATATAATGCAAGTCTTTCTCGGAACCAAATGTTCCATTAAAGACTTGAATGTTCACAATACTGTTTAGATTCTGGTGTTTCATGTTACTGATTGTACATTTGTTTTCCATATACCCTGATAACTTCTAAGTATAGCTCCTATAGTCTATGCTTTGTTCAGGGGAATTCACATTTTCTTTCTGGTAAATTACTAGAGATATAGCATATGGTGTTTAGTGGATTCCCAAAAACTTTATGGAAACATCATTACTAGACTGCCAATTTGTAGAGAAAGATTTCCTGTCCAGGCTACCTGCTTTCAAATAACCAACACAGAGCCTTAATATTATTTATAAATACTTGGTCAATAGCTCAGGCTTATTACTAGCTAACCTTTATACTTTAATTAATCTGTATTTCTTATCTATGCTTTGCTACATTGCTTGTCAGGGCCACACACAGATGCGAGTCCTTTCCACCTTGTCTGAAGGACAGAGAGTTTGAGTTTAATTTTGCTCTCTGAAAGTTGTTGGTAACAGGTGTGTCTACAAATGGGAGATTTGGACCTAGGGTGTAGTTAATTAGTCAGAGAATTCAAGTCTATTCCTTTGTGTCAGTTAAAAATGCTTTTACCTTCTCCCCACTCCCCTTGTATTGGGGTATAAAAGTGTAAGAAAAATAAACACGGGCAATCTCAGAATTTAGCATTCGGTATTTGCTGAGTTGCCTTCCCATTACTATCCTGTGTCTCTGTGTTTCTTTCTCTTTGTTCTTCCTACCTTGTATTTCTAATCCTCATGACCCTATCCTGGAATGTATGAACACGCTGTGGCTGGACCATGGCAGAAGTCACCCCAAAAGGTGGCTCACAACAATTCCTCATGACTTGTTTCCTCATTTTCCTACAGAACAATCAGTTTCTTTTTTAACCAGTGAAAGCAATACACATTTAAGGTGTACAGAAGGATTATCCCATAGCACTGACTCTTCTGCAGTTACAGTGTCCTTTAGCTCAAACTGGAGTGTCTTCTTTAGAGGAGAGCATCACATCAAGTACTTTGTTTTAAATATTCGAAAAGGATTCTTCCTTTCTCTTTCTACTGCATCGCTTCTTCCACGGAAGCCTTTCTAAGCATGCAGATGTTCCACAAGGAAGCTGCACGTGCAGAGTTAGGAAAGCAATTCCTAGTCAGAACAAAAGAGACAGAATGAGGCTGACGCTGCTCAGCAGGGGTGGGGGGCTGAATTCCCTTGGAAAACCAAAATAGATGGTTTCATTAATTTGTTTATGTGAAGTATGTAAATTGAAGTGTGTATTTTTAAGTTTCCTCTCTGGCCTCGGGGAGATTTCTTTACTGTATAAAATGGGAGGTTTTAGAATCGGTAAACGGAACAAAGGAGAAATAAAGGATGAGATGAAGAAATAAGTCAATGAAAAATTCAAGTCTCCAATAATTAAGAAGCTTTGCCCACCTCTTTAAATTCTACAGCCGAGTAACAGTTGCAGTAACTTGTGATACAATGCACTCTGCATAACCCGCTCAGCTAAAATAAATAAATACTGTAAGTCAACTATAGATAATTCAGATTTTGAAGAATCTCTGTTGTCCTCATTGTCCCTCATGATGTTAGGTTTGTGTTCATTCATTATCATTTAGGATCCAGGAACATAATTGGAGTTGTGCATAGTGTTTTACTATAGAGAATATGATAAAGATCACTGCTGGATGTGTATAAAATTGTTACCTTGGAGCGTGAAGGTGGAACTGAAGTTACTATAGAGGCTGGGGATTTAAGAAGCTACTGCCCCACCTGTCCCACCAGCACAGCCTGCTCCACTCCACTCACTCCCAGACAAGCCTTTCTAGGAGAGTCACTTTGCTAATTCTGGTAATTATCTCTACTTGTGCTCATTAAGATTCTAAATCATAAACCAGAACATAATTGTATTATTTCTTCACCACCTTATTCTTAATATGAGATGTAATTTCTCCCAGTATTGCAATTTAATAACCATGAGATTATTTTATTTATCTTGGAGAATGTTGTCATTTACTACAGGTTGTTTGGAGTCTCTCAGAATACATTCAATATTAGTACAGAAATTTTTAATTAAGACTATTCAATTACTGGCAAACCATACAAGTTTTCTTGCGACTTCATTTTTAGAAGAGGAAATTCTGTAATTAGATTATTGTGCAGAGATACCTTCGTTCTTATTTATGGGAAACATTATAGTTTTTATCTGATATGTCATAAGCTCCATCTCAACTCTTCACACATTTATTCTCTCCATATATTCTGCATGAGTGTGCCATCTGCCACCATTTTCCTGTCACCTTCCTCATTTTTGCACTGCTTACAGGTAGACTTCAGCACTGTTTGCAAGCTTTCCCATTAGGAGGCTGTCCTAATGATTGTTGTAATAGGGAACATTATGAACTTTTACTCATTTGGCTGGTTTGCAGCTTATCCCATAAACAATTTTATCACTTTGTCCAAACTCAGCTAGACGCAAAGGAAATAGGAACAATACATTTATGCTGTACTGACCCACTGAGTTTAGTGATTTTTCAAAAACTTGCTCTGACAATTTTTGCATGACACAATAGTATATATATATATATACTATTGTGTCATGCAAATATATATGCAAATATATATATGCACATATATTGTTGTTATTTTCATTGTAGTGGGGAGAAGGTTGGATTACAAAGATGGACATAATAAATAGAATTGGCAAAATGTGAAAGCAGAATAATCTCTTTCAAAGAGATTTTAATCCCCTAACCCCCATTCATTTTGGAACCATTACTAGCCTATTTGGTTTCTTTGTGCTTGTTAGGAACAAAATGTCTCAAGACACAAACCTTTTTAGGTAAATAAGTACATTGACAAAAAGATTCAACATTCGAATGAGTTAGAGGGAAGCTAGGTATCTAGCACATCACAGGCTTGGATTCCCTCCCTGCTTCCCATCCACAGTTGGTACCCTACTGTGTAGTATCATCTGGGAGCTAAATATGATGTTCCACCTTACTAGTCATGGATGGAAGTGGGTGGTCCTTGGACTTCCCACAGGGCAGGGAACCCTGATTGCTCTTTGGGCTGAGGAGGGAGGGGGACTTGATTGGGGGAGGGGGAGGGAAATGGGAGGCGGTGGCGGGGAAGAGACAGAAATCTTTAATAAATAAATAAATTAATAAAAAAGAACACCACATCTGCAAAAGAAAAGCAAAAGATTCTCTCAAAAATTTTTCCTTTGTTCAGATTTCAGCATTAGGAAATAGCATACACTGTTTTACTTTAAAATAATTTCCTCTTTCTTTTTAACATAGTAATTCACATCATTTAGTGAATTAGTAATATTTTACAGAATAACAAGTTATATAAAAGCATGGTAGCCTGGAATAACAAATAATTAAGAAGTGATGCTGCATGTTTGTAATCCTAGTCCTCAGAAGACTGGGTGGGAATATTGTGACTCTGAAGCCCGGCAGGGATACAACAGTTAATGGTTGATCTGAGCTGCTGCATGGTTTGATTACAATGAAAAGAAAAGAGAAGAGAAGAGAAGGGAAGGGAAGGGAAGGGAAGGGAAGGGAAGGGAAGGGAAGGGAAGGGAAGGGAAGAGAATAGGGAAGGGAAGGGAAGGGAAGGAGTGCAAAGCGAAGAGAAGCAAGGGAAATCTAGAATAGTTATTATCTCACAAGAGGATGAGTCACAGGAACATACAAGCTGATCAGTGAGTGTTCTAGTTTAGAGCCCCAGAAGACTGTACTCATGCTGCCTGCTCAGCACCAGTTACCTGAAGCTCCACTTGTTCTTGTTGGTCTACTTCTGAACTCATCATCACTGCTATTGGCAGGAATTTCATAGAATTTCTATTGCATAGCTTTGTCCAGAGTGAATGGCCAAATATTTTGGGGGCACAAAGGTCCTTTTATTCACAGATCACTAGGGTAACTAGGAAAGTTAAACATGAAAGAGCAGGGTCTGTCTCCTTAACAGAGGAAAAAAAAATACCTGCTTGCATTCCACTCAAATAGCTAGAAATGGGTGCTGTTAATGAACCAGTGATCTTTTGCTATCTATAGAACAAGCACTCACCCAAATTTCCCAGAATGATTATCCTCAAATCTCTTCTTAGAACTTTATCTTTAGGTCCCAGTTAATATAAACCATCCTTAGGAAAGATGTCACTTTTAAGTTTGTACTTCTTAGACTGCTGACCTTTATGCTGTCTCAGTCGGAAACCACACTAGATCTAAGGCCCTTAAGCTACCTTCATGATCAAGCTTTTTTAGGTATCTGGAATTGGGGTGATTGTTACCTGGAAACTTTTTTTCCCCCAAATTCTCCTTTTTAAAATATGCCTACTATAAACTTCCTAGCATCAGACTCTCAAAGTTTGATCCACTCTGACTTAAGTCTAACAGAGCTGAGTTTTCATTATTTCTTCTCTGTGGTTAGTTTTCCTGGCAACATTACACTTGCAGGGACGCTCCTCTCCACAACCCCCACTCTATAGCCTAAGACTGTGAGACAGCAACAGTGATGTAAACTATGGTGACTCTTAGCATATAACTTCCGAAATGGCTTTCCTCCAGTTCTATATTTCTTTGGTCACACAGATCTGTTCTCATATTCAGTTGGTCATCTGTACAATAACAGGCCCTTATTTGCATTCTGTTCACATTTATTTAATTTTTCTGATATCTGAATATTCTGCCACATTTTGATTCCTATTCCTGGAGAAGGGTAATATAATTGTTCTTCTTCTTTTTTTTTTAAAGATGGTGAGTGTGAGGTTTCTAAATTTTAATTATTCCTCAAATAAGTGCCTTTACTGAGCTTAAAGTCCTAAAACTTTCATTGCCTCGCCATTGCTTCCTTTAATAGATTCAGTTTCCACTTGAGTTCATTGCTTTTAAGGCAGGAGCCTAGCACTGCGTTGATAACAACCAGGCCTCTACACAGAGAAACATCAGAGATATTTAAACACAAATGTTTCAGCTAAGTCAGCTTGATGTAAAAATCCAAGAAGGAGCCTGCACTCCCATTCTCTGAACAGACTTGGGGTAAAGAACTTACCATTCATTGAAGAGGGTATCCCATGCTATCGGGTTCTTTTTGTATTTGGATTTATTTTTCCATGAGATAGTACTCCTCCAATTTCATACCTTCTGAATATCATTTCTATACATGTGTATTCAGGGACAGGAAGTGGACATGAACAAAAGTGGACAGGAAGTTCTGCTTGTTTTATCCCGTGCTCTCATACGCTTCAGACATAGTTTGTATCCCTCTAACTTGATGTTGAAGTATAGTTCCACATTAAGGCAGTATTGGGATGTGTAGTCTGACAGAAGGCAACTGGACCGTGGGATCTGATCCCTCATGAACAATACCTTGTGAATCTCAAGAACACGTTATTAGAAAGTGAACTTGATTTCTCTGGATTCACTTTATTTTTCTCTGACCATATGTCTTTATCTGCTTTGGTCATGTGCCTTTCCAAGTTCCTGTCATGCACAGACCAATACAATAGCCTCACAGGAAACTGATTAGATGTTTCCTTCAGATCTTGTATCTCCAGCCTCCAAAACTATGGGCTAAATCTCTCTTTTTTTTTTAATGGATGACCCAATCACTGGTATTCTGTTATATAGGAACAGAAAGCAAAGTAACTTTAAAAAACACTTTTCTAAAACACTCAGTTCCGTTTGGCAAAGATTGTCAGTGAAAACTATTATAAAAATAATGGCGGTCTGGGAAGACTTTTCTATTTCGAACAGATGTTGAGCATGTTATGTAAGTGTCTGAAATCCTGGTTTGGGTCTGTTATCAATAAATGGCAAAATAACAGACATATGTTTCAGGGAAACAATGAATTTATGTGGAAGAACAACATGAAATTAATTAATAGCAACAAATTTAGTCCCTATCTGGTATCTATTTTTGGTAAAATTCATAAAACCCAAGGGAAAATCAAGTCAATGCAATCACCTGGTAGCAGGCTCAGATCCAAATCTCAGTCTTGAGCTTTTGTCTGTTTCTGCTGACCTGGTATAGCTCCTGAATATCAGTGGTTTCTTGGCTCTGCTTAATGTAAACTGAGACAAACCCTACCTGGTTTGCATATGAGCCAAATGATATGTTAGCCAGACAGCTGCCCTGAAGCAATGGAAATCAAGCTACATCCATGTACTACAACAGGGCAGCACTCAGTTGTAATAAGCCTACATACTCCAATATCAATAGAAATCTACCTCCCCATCATTTTCAGCCAAGTTACTACTCTCTAGGAACTGAAACATGCATTTGTGGTTTCAGCACCAATCTTATTTTACACAATCAGGGCACAAGTAACCACCAAAATGCCTGCTGTATCTCAAAATCATCATCAAATACCCATTGCGACCTTCCAGTTTCCATCTGTGACTTTCTCAAATTTTCCTTTCCTGAAACCTTATTCCATAGGTTGGCTGTGCGGCAAAAGTATGCTGATTCAATTATCTATGAAGGCAAATATCAAAGGAAAGGCGTCCATGAAGTCTTTGCCTCTTGAAACTGTGCTGCCTTCAGGAGTTCATGTCAGAAGTGTCAGAGCCGCACTTTTCTGTCCAAATCCAATTTCAATTAGATTTCAATATCAGTCCTCCCTCTGATTATTAATATTATGCCGCACAATTTCAAAAAGTTTAATTTGCCTGCTAGAACCCTTGCTGGCTCCATTTCCATCACTACATTTGCCTTCATCCCTTGCCCTTACATCACATTGTCTGAGAGAACCAGCTGGCAATTAAACACTTGGTCCACTTTTAAAAATATAACATTTCTAAGGTAAGTTTCTAAGAGTGGAATTTTCTTCCCTTAAGCTTTGTAAGTAGGACTTTTTATAACACCAACGGTTTAGCTTAATATTTTATCAGAATAAAGAAAACATAGGAAGCTTTCACATTTGAATGAGTTGTATTTGCTGGTTCTAACGATGATGTAAAGTTACATGTTTCTTAATCAGGAGTTAGTAATTTCTCAAATTGACTTCTATTCAGTGTGTTCTAGACAATATATAAAATACTCCTCTTGAAGAGGAGTGAAGATAAGTCTGAATTTAAATCATATCAGTGAAATTACAAACCACAGGTTGACTAACCATTCTGCAGAATGTTGCTATTTCAAAGGATTTTACTATCTTTACAGCAATTAAGCAAACTTGATCTTTTGCTTTTAAAATGGATAAAATTTGTTTATGCGTGGTCAAGTTCTCAGATTCTAGTAGCATCCAATGCTATAATGGCTTATGAAACCCCATTAAGTCATTTGGAAAGGACATCATGTCTGATTAGTGATGTCTTCTAAGAATTTGAAAGCGGAAAAGGTAATAGATTTATCTAACATAATTTGAGCCCTTGGTGTGTATAAGGCCAAAGAACAAGGCTGACTAAACCTTTCTACTGGAACTGTTGCTTGCCAGTAAATGCCTCTCACACTTGTGGAACAAGGCAGGACAATTGGTTGTGGGAAGGCCAGCCTTCTAAAGGTTCACAGGTCATTCTAAGGAGGGGTCAAATCCATCTTTTTTTTATTATTATTAAAAATTTCCACCTCCTCCCATTTCCCTCTCACTCCCTCCACTCCTCCTCTCCCTCCCTCTCCAGTCCTAAGAGCAGTCAGGGTTCCCTGCCCTGTGGGAAGTCCAAGGCCCTCCCCCCTCCATCCAGGTCTAGGAAGGTGAGCATCCAAACAGACTAGGCTCCCAAAAAAGCCATTACATTCAGTAGAATCAAAACCCAGTGCCATTATCATTGGCTTCTCAGTCAGCCCCCATTGTCAGCCACATTCAGAGTCCAGTTTGATCACACGCTCTTTCAGTCCCAGTCCAGCTGGCCTTGATGAGCTCCCATTAGATCAGTCACATCATCTCCGTGGGTGGACGTACCCCTTGCGGTCCTGACTTCCTTGCTCATCTTCTCCCTCCTTCTGCTCTTCATCTGGACCTTGGGAGCTCACTCTAGTCAAATCCATCTTAAGAGTAAACTATGTGCATCCAGCGAGCATGTGTCTTTGGGAAGTGGGGTGAGCAAAAGAGGAAAGTAAACAATCAAATTCTCATTTCATAACAGAGGAAAAGGAAAGTTTTAGTAACTTTTTAATAATTTTTTTTTCTTGAGTCAGAATCTCACTTTGTAGCCTAGGCTGACCTTTCCCCTACTTTTGCCTCCTGAGTATAGAGATTAAAGGCTCAGCATGTCTAAAATTTTTTATTTATTCATTTGTAGATTATTTCAGTTTATCTTGGAGATTAATTATAGTGAAAATAAAAGATATGGACTTGCTCATTATAAAAGGATAAAGAGAACAGAGTATAATCTGCATATAAGATTGTAAAATGTTCTTATTTGCCCAAAATATTCCTGTCACAGTTAGGAGAGCTCTCCTGCCTTAATCACATGTCAGGAACTCCCAGGGGACAGAAAGGATCATAGGGATTATTTTCAAATTCACTGAGTTATGTGATAATTCTTTCATATTTTCATTTTATTCATACTGTGGAGACACAATCAGAATTTATTTTTTTGGTTGAGTGAGCATGTCAATTTGTGCATGGTTCTCTCCTAATACAATATAATTTTATCATAGATGATGATGTTTTACAAATAGGGAACTATATAAAACAGTGCCTAAAATGTGTACAAACATGACCTTATAAAGCTTTCTTCCCCTTTTCCCTTTCCTTTTCCTTTCCTTCATTCATTCTCAGTCTCTCTGTGTGTGACTCTGCCCTTGTTTCTGACTCTATCTTTTTCTATTACTTTCCATATTATCTGCTCTGCTTCTCTCTATCTCTCTGTCTCTGTCTTTGTCCCCCCTTCCACAAACACAGGCTAGGCACTATGTAGCTGTTGACACAAAGTGACTCTAAAACAGGAAAACTTTATAAAAGTACACACAGCTTAAGTTAATCAAGATACATCACGATTTTAAGACTAAAAATAACAATGTTTTGTAACATGAAAACTCACAACATATTGCCAAGATAATTGAAACTCCCGCATATGTCTAAGATATTAATATTTTCCCTGCTTTTTTGTAATTAGATTGATGTGGGTATTTAAAAATCTGCTGCCCACATGTGCTTAAGGATGCCACGTTTTTCCTGAGTCATATTGCCCACTCAGATGATGTGTCTGAGCCTGCCTTCTATTCCAGTGGGGTATGCACATGAGCTGCTTCCACATGAGCTACTTCAGCATCCCTGGAATGGACTGGTAGGCTGTAAATACCAGCATAGATGTAGATGCACACAATTATTCCGAGAAAGTCGTTAGCTGGGAATGAGCAGCTTTCTGTTGACAACAGTCAGGGTGACCAAATGTGATTCAGAGTCTTAGCCTTGACCTCCAAGAAGTGACAAACATCTGGAACAAGGAAATATTTTCAAAGTTCAGCTATTCGTTACATCTAGTTCTCTAGAAACAGAAACCAAGACAAAGATTTTAATGCTCTCTGTATATTGAAGGACTGTGCTCAGTAGCAATGAAGTGGGAAGATGAGAACAGAAAAGAACCCAGCAAACTGGTCCACAGTAAGGGAAGAAAGTCCACATGTTGTTACCGCAGTGTACTAACTTGCCATGGCTGCCATAGCCAAAACCCACAGCCTGGGTGGATTAAACAACAGATCCTTATTATTGGGCCCCAGTTCTAAAAGCTGAAGTCTCAAGATCAAGTGCTGGTGTTAGTGGTGAGTGCTGGACATCTAGGGGTACTGCTAGGTTTGTCCCATGGGATGGACAAAGAATTGTACACCCTGGGAGGAAGACTCACACGGCTGGGAAAATGAAGTGACTCTTGGAGAGTGGGGAGCCAGTGACAGACTGGCGGCTAGAGATCTGATTTAGGGAAGCAAAATGCTCCAGACTGAAAACAGAAATTCTGTGGATCCCAGACAGAAATGTCCACATTGAATAAGATAGATAAACACCATCCACAGAGAGAAAAACAATAAAAATGACAAAGTATTAGAATAGAAAAAAATAGCCCCTGTCAGAGGGATTGAAGAAGCAGGAGAGGTAGTCAACTTCAGACTTCTCCTCTACTGTTAGTCCTGCCCTGGACTCCTTAGTGGGACAAGCTCTTTCTTTTCCCCTACCTTCCAAATCTGGAAAGATTACAGTGTCCTGGGAGAAGGTACAACACTAGGAGTTAAACCTTTCTTAACAGGGATTTCCCCCCCTGTTTTCCTGATCATCCCATGTTCCCCTGGCCCTCCTTCTCTGGCTGGCTGGTCTGTTTATTCTAAGGACTAGTAAGGAAATCTTCATGCCTTGTTTTGTGGGTCTCCATTCTCATCATACATATTTATATGAGATTTCCCACTTGTTCTGTCGTCCCCAATGTCTCATTTTTGCAAGCTCCCTTCTTTTCAAAGATACTGGCTGCTTTAGTTTGAGGTCACCCTATTATCTTTAGTAAAACCCAGTCACATGTTTAAGGCTCTTGCTTCAGCAACAGTGATGCTCCAAGGTCCCCAGGCTTTAACTCAGGAATTTAGAGGAGACATAAATTTCCTCAAATTGCTGGCTGCTGGAGGAAGTGAAGGGGGTCTCTGAGAAAGCACTTTGGTGTTTCGGGAATGTAGGAGAAAGCAACCGTGAAGACTGCTCTATAAGGTCCCCAGTACAGACTCCCACAGACAGGAATGATAGCACTTCTTGAACCCTTAGTAGGACACTTTCTCAAATTTGGGAACCTATCCCTTATAAAAGGCATGGTGATCTTAAGCACAGTAAAGGTAGAAGAGAATGCACAATATAAAGTGTATGATGTAACAACTACAGAAAGCAGGAGAGGACAAAGTTGCATCCTCCACATTAGGGCAAATGAGCAACAAGGCTGACTCACAGAAAGGGCACCACAAACTCTTGTTTACTCCTAGCCTGGCATAAGCAGAAAGGAGTCCCCTTGAGAACTTGGGTCAGGAGCCCTTAGTAACTTTAAGTAGCTAATGCAATGGTAGTTGCTGTTAGAAATGTCATCTCCTACACGACTGATGAAAGCTACGAGCACTGCAATGTAGGTACCCATGGTTGTGAATGACTTCCTCTCTGAGCAGAGTGATGGCCAAGCCAGGGTAGATGATGCTTCCATGTCCTGGTCCTTCGTCTTTGGTGTTTGATAACTTCAGATCTTTGGCCCAAATTGGGTGCCGTTTCCCGCTATGAATAACATTTTATGGAAACACAGGGGTAGTCTGTTGGTCATGTGCAATCATCCAACTTGTCTGAGAAATTCTCACCGTTCTTCTATGACAAAACTTGCTGGATCACATATTGAAAAAGCTACTAACAATACCAATTTCCCCAGGAGTTGAGCTGTTTGAACGTTGCAGGTAAGGTAATTTGTTGCATTGCACATGAACTGGCTGAGAATTAAAACTTGACACAAAGGAAAGAAACATTTCTCAATTAATGAAAAAATACATATGTATGTATTCTAGGGTGTGTAAGAAAGGCCAATAACAAATTAATTAAAACTCTTTGGTATTTTAATTTAGTACTCAGTGTAATTTTAAAAAAATCATTAAAATGAGTTATTTATAACTTTACTTATAAGCATATTTGTGAATATTCCAATTAAAATTATTTTCAACAGAAGGAAAATAATAGGAATGAATTAGAAAATATTAAGAAAATAATAGGAAAAAAGTATTTTTTTCTCATAATTTATTCTTCTCTCATACAATACATCCCCACTATTGATTTAAATTATTTTTAATTAATATATATAAACAGAAGTGGGGCAATCTACTGATGATATTAGCAAGAAGATAGCAGGTGCATTTCTCAAAAGGCATCTGTTCAGGAGCGAGAACCTACAGGAACATAGGTGAGCCTGACCTCACAGCTCCTGCTCTTAACTAGGTGAATACCATTCTGATCCAAATCTAGGGAATCTGTATATGAGAGATGAAGGGTAAATGCTGAAAGAAACATGTGAACGCCCTGGAGTAGGGAGAGCTTAAACATGACCAGGTGGGTTTTCATCAAAAGAAAAATGGAAAGCCATTGAAGAATGTAAACTGTGGAGTGAAATGCTCATGCCATGACAGGACATTATTCCTCGCATAGTGGCCTAGGGATAGACTTGGAAAAGGGAAGCATGGGCACTCCTGTAGCATTCCTGTATCTCGCTGGTCAGAGTTTCTGCTAACCTCTTCTCTCTTTTTATGTTGTACTACTGCCATGATAAGGACAAAGACTTGGCACCTCCTTCTCATTGTCTATATTCCCTGCACCCATCCTGTCAATGGCTATGACTTGCAAAATACAACCCATAGAAAGCCCAAAAGCAGTGCAATACGGGGTGTTAGTATCATAGTGGGGCACAGGACTCTTAAGTTCAATTTACTCAAAAGAGTAGATGGATCTCAACTACTGGTCTCACTTTAGAAATGGACTTTTACTATTCTAGCAAACTTTCTTCCTATATTTTTGCTTGTTTTTCTATCCCTTCCATATTATTCTTGGATTTATGGACGTCTATCTTGCTAACTTGTTGTATCGTTGTAGGTTCTTTAATGGAATGTTCTGATGAGTGTGCTGCTGGGTGTTTTCATTGTTGTGGAAAGCAGAGCATAGTAGCACTAACACAAATACTGTTTTCTGCACCCCTGGGCTATTAGTGGGCTATGACCTTTGTGCAGTATGTTACTACCTGAGATTCTGCAGACAACATGATAGGATGATATGTTTATTTCTGTACACAGAGAAAAATACAATAAAAATGGCAGGTGAAATTGAGTTTCTGTATCTGCTATGGAACCACTGATAACTATGAAGTTTGTCATTGATCAAAATATTCTTATGCAGTCTGAGTATGATTCTATGCCATTATTTTGGTGGGGGAATCCCTCATGTTATTTCCTGTCTCTCTTGATCTTCCATTCATCTTCTTTACTCTGATAAATAACTTTCTAAAGATGCATGCTGTTCCATCTTCACAGCTCTTCTATAGACTACATGATCAAGTCACCCTGGATTTCAATTATGACACTCAATTTAATTATATGACAAGTTTTTAAAGTATCTAGATATTAGAATCAGGGGGTATCAGTTAAATGGTAAAAAAGGACTCTCAGGGAAGCTGTTCAGAGTTTTCCTGAATTTCTGTTGTACAGCAGAAAGAGACTTGGAGAGCCAAGTAACTGACTCTTGGTGATTTGCTGATTGTTTTGTTTCCAGCTCTCTCTCCCTCTGTCCACACTGAGACATCCAGATATGTTTAACTAGAAGTTCTTGAAAGGCTAGTTTTTTTGAAGCTGCCATTTTTCCCTTACATTTTTCTTAGGGTCTGGCTTGGCCACTCTCCTACACTCTCCATCTGGTCTTTCCCACCTCATACAGAACTGATTGACTATTGCCTTCTTTTGGCCCCAGTCTGACAAAGTCTTGCCTGTATTTTAGAATACCTGCTACTCATTTATCCTTGTTATTTAAATACCTGTCTTCTCCCACCAGAACCATCTCACCAGACTTAGGCATCAGGTCTGATTTTATTCTTGGCTCTCTGAGAAGTATCTGGAACCATCTCTCACCTTTGCACCATTGCTGCTTGTGGCTAGATATTCGTGTATTGTGGATGACTATTTTTTACACTGCAGAAAGTTTAATGGCATCCTAAATTCAAGTGGCATTCCCACCCACTTGTGAAAATCAAAACTTATTATAGACATTTCTCTCATTGGAGTAGGAGAAACCTGCTGTGATTGAGGTGAGTTGAGAGACAATAGTTGACTAGAGGTAGGAGGCCAACATAAAAATTATGGCAGACTGCTATGGTCACGGTCTCTGTGAAGTAAGACTTCTCATGTTCACACCTTGTACTGTCTCCACTTCTTTAGACTTAGGACAATCCTAAGTCTATTGGTTAGCCAATAGATTTTCAATAAGCCCAATGGTGAGAGCTACTTATAAAGGTCTTGTTGCATTGTGAGTTGGTCCCTGTCACCACAGTTATCATATGTAAAACCCAGGTAAGCTTTCTTGAGAACATTGTGGCTACATGGGAAAAAGAGAAATCATGCTAGAAGAAAGAAGCCTAGCTCTCTTGAGCATTTCAGCCTAACCCTGAACATACCTACCAGAAATCAGCAGTAGAATGTCTCTGTCAGTCCACAAGCTTAACACATCTATCAAGGAACAGGACAGAAGGTGAAGGCCATTTTAATGGTGTAGTGGAAAGAACTGATAATCCACCCCTGGGAAGTTGTGATGGAGAAAGAATTCAGTTTCAAGTATTTGTTTTTAGGACCATTGAGAATTCATATTTATCGATAAATAATGACTTACAATGGAACACCTGGGTAAAAAAATTTAGGAACCCTTCTTCATCTTGGAAATTTTTTTCTTAGGTGTTGGACATTTAATGAGGCTCTCTGTGACCCTCAAAAGATTTGGGCTTTCTAACAGTGATGTTAGTGGAACATGCTATAATCTCATGTTACATGTGAAAGAATCAGGCCTCATACATTAGGTCCATCACATGGTCATGTATATAGGACGTGGCAGAAGTAGGATTTGGACGAAGCCTTGCCTTCTGGTATATTGTCTTCTGAAGTCACATGTCCAAGACTATCAGTTTCCTTTAGAAAACATAACTACTCTCTTCAAATTTGGCAGAAACCATGTGTAAGACATTCTGATCCCATCCACAGACATGGAGAGTGGTATGGAGATACATTCCTCTCTGTAAGTCCCTGTGCCTACCAAGCCTTGGCCCCTCCCTGGCAGAGTGTCAAGGTAGCCAGCCAAAACCTTGGACCCCTCCCCTGGAGGAGGGTCAAGGGCCGGGGCCACCTGAGGGCACAGGAATCCCATTAAACCTGGATATTTTTTAATTTGGTTTGTTGTGATTTGGCTTAATTGTGATTTTTGCATCAGCAGAGAGCTCGCATTAGGAATATTCCTAACACTCTCCATCGCCAGAAACAGCAGCAAGGAACTGCACCTATGAAGCTGTTGGTTTTCAACCATCATTTGAAATGTGGCTATTGAGATTTCAAATTAAATCCACAGAAGCCGGCTGTCTTGACTACCGCAGAAGAAAACAATGCATAAAATACCTAAGCATTTTTGTTCTATTTTTAATAATTGTATGTGCTTGTATATATGTGTGTGTGTGTGTGTGTGTGTGTGTGTGTGTGTGTGTGTGTGTGATTATGTGTAGGGTGGTAGGGCACGTGCCAGAGTGTGCATGTGGAAGTCAGAGGACAGGGTTGTGTGTTCAGTTCTCTCCAGCACTTTTATGTTGGTCCCAGTGATTAAACTCTGGTTTCTCTGCTTGCAGCCCAAACATCTTTGCCCACTGAGCCATCTTCTGGATGCACATTTTGTTCCAAAAGTTTCTCCCTCTGTTTGTTTCCTTCTTTCTAACAGAGCTTTGGAATGTTTGTCTATGTTTGTGGAATGAATAGTGATTCCATTTGTTTCCCTTCAATTTTTTGTTTTGGCTTTAGCTTAAGATAACAGGATGTTTCATCCAGAAATTGTGGGGTTTAAACCTCTTCCACAATGGACCACGTCAAATGCCTGTTAATCTACTGCATACATCTAAGTTGTTTTTTTTTTTTAAACTACAGTAAGTCTGATTCCGTGCTTGAGTCTAGGACCAGTATTAATTTCCTTCCTTCCTACTTAATGTTGCAATTGAACAGCAGAGGGAGCCCATCAAATGCAGTGCTGCTTTCAGAGGCTTTGCTCTCTGCAGTTTAGCCCAGTTACAGGAGGACTTTTTTCTAGTCAAGCCATTTTTTTTAATAAACTAGAAGCAGACAATGGAAAGTGGTGTTTGCATTGGCCTCAATAAATGGTTTATAGGGTTTAAAAGAAATTTTGAATAAATCTGCAATATGAATTCTGTGTTTTTTTTCCTTTTAGTTCATAAAGTAGCAGTTTTCTAGTGGCTCTCAATATGGAAAATCTCTTTTTTTTTCACAATGAATGAAATGCTTTGTTAAGAGTAAAAAAAATTACACACCGGATTACATTGTTAGTTTCTTATGAGCAGTGTCTTACATAGCCTAGACTGGCCTCGAATTCTCCGAGAGCTGAGGATAGATGACCTTGACTTCCTGCCTCAGGAGAGACACACCCACCATACACACTGAATTTTAAAGACTAGAGATGCAAAATGTAATAGAAAATGTTTCAATAACTTTTACAGTGCTTTTTTTTTAAACATGGAATTGCAATTTGATCATGTGGTACTAAAAGTATTAAATGAGATGTATTTGTTTTAACTTTTTAAATGTGAGCACTACAGACTTTTGAACTGCAAGTATCGTTTGCATTTTATTTCTACTGATCTGTATGCTTCAGAAACCACTCTTTTACTGAGCAAACCTCTTTCTATCCTACCCTCTTGTATTACAGTCCAAGTCGGTAATTTTGCCTTTCTTACAAGTTTCTGATTCTCCTGTGTTTAATCAGAAGCTTCATTTGAAACCTTATGATAGCATTGTGAAAATTTAGCCCAAACTGATTTTTAGGAAGCCTAAGGTGATCGATCTCAGAGTTCTTGTCCTTACCCTGGGAGAGTCCTGGCTTCTGACGAGTCATCTGATCCCCAGGGTGTATGGCGATCAACAGGAGAGGTTTGACTAAAGCACCTTTGTCCTTGTCTCACTGCTGAGGTTTTTGAAATCACAGCTTTCTGGTGAACAAATACGGAGTCCCCTGTTTGTGCCACAGGCGTTCACATAATTGTCTCCTTTAATTTTCACCAAAGAACAGCAAGTGTCATAATTATCTCTGTGCTGCAGATGAAAGATTGAGACTAACACAGGTGAAGAGACTTTGTGGGACCACACAGTTGCTCAGAGGCAGAGGGGACCTTAAAAGCTAGCTTGGTTCAGCTGGCTTGATGCTCTTTCTCAATGTGGCAGCCAGATCAAGAATATCAAAAGGCTGAGACAGTGACAGGCAAGCAGCCAGCTAGGGACTCTTCTCTCTATCAGGTGGCCATTTGCTACATCAGTGAGCCCAGACAGGACCCAGCAGCTTGGCATCAGGGCATCAGCACTGACAGGCATTCACTGCAGAACAAATCATGGACCTTGAATGAGAGAAAGAACAAGCTCAGCAAACACACAAAATGGTCTCTTCTTCAAGGCGGATCTTGAAGAGATAAATGTTCCCTCATTCTCACTTCTGGTTTTAGCCTCTTTCCAGCCACAGAAGGAGTGTGTGAGAACTGTAAATGTTCTTCTGATTAGACAAAGTGGGTTCATTGAAAGATAAGGTAGACAAGAGTTAGCGACAACAAAGTTTATCAGCAGAGTTTAGACTCTGAGGCTTACCGCAGTGTCATTTTCTCCACCAGTGGATTCCAGAAAAAGCAAAAACATTTTTTTTCCTGTCATCACCCCCACTGCTTTAAACCAGGAAAATGTTGAGGTAATTGTGTTTCTGGTGTCTTT
Organism: Alexandromys fortis; assembly: GCF_014885135.2. NCBI lineage: Eukaryota > Metazoa > Chordata > Mammalia > Rodentia > Cricetidae > Alexandromys > Alexandromys fortis. Next base: position 7,690,810 of record NW_026067947.1, read on the forward strand.
GTAATTTTCCACGTTTAAATGAGCAAGCTCCAAAGCAGTGCAGATAAAAGTGATTTAGGCAACATGAAACTCAACCTGCTAAGAATGTATGTAACAAAGGCTGAGCAGACAGCCCAAGCTAATACTATCTTACTGGTGCTTGCTTATCCACTCCTTCATTTAATTACAATTCATTAGCTAAAGATGCTATAAATCTTCCTATAGTTACCAAAAAGGAAACTGAGGCTTGGAAAGTTGTTTTCTTTTTCTCTCTCCATTCCTACTTCCCTCCCTCTTCCCATATTTTTCGTGTGTGTGTGTGTGTGTGTGTGTATGTGTGTGTGTGTGCGTGCGTGTGTGTGTGTGCGTGTGTGTGTGTGCGTGTGTGTGTGTGTGTGATTTATTGTAATTCACAGAACTCACTAGAATTTAGCTTTCAACCTCTGCCTCTGACTCAAGGACTTTGACGCTTAAACGGTACAATGTCCTGCCTTCCTTAGAGAATATCTTATTGTCATTAGAAAGGTTATTTTCTTTCTCTGCTTGTTGCTTGAAAAAAAAAAATGCAGACGTCTATACTGAAGTTACCCACATATGTTGGAAGCCTTTATTCATTTTCATTCTTTCACTAACAAAAAATTGGTAGCAAATGGAAGTTGGTGCATTTATGAAGGGAGCTGCTTCCTGCTCACCTCATCTCGCAGTTTGCTTTTACTGGAAGAAACGAATAACGGAGAGCAACCTTTACTGCTATAATTGGATTTCTTCCATCAGGTATGGTTTGCTACAATTGTATCCTAGGAGAAATAATACACGTTTTGAGTTTAGCATTAAGGAATCTATTTTCTGTAACCTTAGAGGTCTTAAATTTTATCTAGGAATGCATAGCAGTCAGTGCTTTCAACGTTTCTGTAACCTGTTAAAGGGGGAAAGGCTAATTTAGGAAGATCTCTCTAATCTTGTTCCACCCTTCGCTGAGTACATACCCATCTGCATTGAATTCGCATTTTTGGTCATCTTGAACTTTGCATAAAACTTCTGCAAATGCTCTTATCTACAGACTGCAGGAACTCAGGGGATAATTTGGTCTCCAAAATCATTACCAAAGTACTTCCATGTCCTTTGTGTTGCTTGTAGATTTCTGTCATTTCTCTTAGCATGTATGCCTTTAAAAATTATTTGTTTAAAACCCTAAATATCATGCATAAATAGTAATAGAAAGAAAGGGTTTGGGAAAGTGCTTATTGTTCTTTTATTAAGAGCCTGTATCTTAGGGAATCCTGCTGAGCTGACCACAGTTCTGAGACCGAACTTTCAGTTTGGGTAGGGAATTAAAAAGTCACAAATGTTTTACTTTTCCTTCTGTTCTGCGACAGGACGTTCTGACAGAAGCGAGTTGGTGGGAGAAAGGCTTTTATGGAAGCTGACACTTAAGGCTATCATTAAGAGGCATCTGGGAATGAACTCCAGGCAGGAACCTAAAGAAGAAACAAAGGAGGAACAGTGTTGGATGCCTTGTCACAGACTCTTAGTTAACTAACTTTTCATAGAGCATCAAGGCACCAGTCTAGAGAATAGTGCCACCCACAGTGGGTTAGACCTTCCCCCCAAGTTAATTAATAATTAAGAAAACTCCCCCAGACATTTCTGAAGGCCAATCTAGTCTAGGCAATACACCAGCCAGAGATTTACTCTCAGATGACTCTAGTCTGTGTCAAGTTGACATTAAAGCTAGGAAGGGCAACATTGCTGATGGCCAGGTGAAAATGGAGATAGAAACCCCTAAATTCTCTTAAAATGGAATGGCAGTCTCTTGAAAATATTGCAATAAATTTTTCTAGAAGTAGAGAACTGTATTTTTATTATTGAATAGCATAAATTATTTCATAGACTCTTATTATTATCACTTGACTGATTAAAAATCCATCTTATATCTCTTACTATTTTTTGTTTGTTTATGTTATGTGTTCTATACTATCCAGACTTCTCATGGACAGTCTGTGTTTGCTTTTTTGTGGTGATGGTGCATCTGTGTGATATGTACATACACTCTTGTGGAGGGCAGGGGCCCAAGGTTGACCTAGGGTACCATGCCAATATTGCTCTCTACATTTGGTTGCTCAGACAGGTCTCTTACTGGACTTGAAGTTCATCCATTTATTTGGGCTGCCTGGCCAATGAGCTTCTGCCCTCTGCCTGTCTCTGCTGCCACCCAACGAGACTGAGGTGACAGGTATGCCCTACCATGCCCAACTTTTTGCTTTGGTCTGGTAACCTCTGAAGTCAGGTTCTTGTGCTTGTATGGAAGAAATTTTACTGATAGAGCTGAGAACATTGTCAGAAGATCAGTATTAAAGAGCCAAGTTCTTGCTTGAAACATTCCAGTGTTTACTTTTGCTTATACTCTGAAACATTTGTTTAATGATGTAAAAATGTGTGGTTTTTGTTTATGTTGCATTTGTTTAATTGTGAAGTTGTGATTCTTTGTCTGTCTAAAATACCTGATGGTCTAAGAAAAGTGCTGAATGGCCAACAGCGAGGCAGGAGAAAGGATAGATGGGGCTGGAAGGAGGAGATTATAAATAGGAGGAGAAATCAGTTAAAAAGGAACCAGATAACAAGGAGAGGAGAAAGGTAGGGACCAGCCACCTTGCAAGCCATGAAGTAAGAGTGAAAGTAAGATTAAGGGAGTGAGAAAAGGAAGAGGCCCAGAGGTAAAAGATAGATGGCTAGAAACAAGCCAAGCTAAGGCTGGGTATTTCTAAGCAATAATAGCTCTCTTCGTGTGTGGTTTATTTGGGAGCAGGGTGGCAGGCTTCCAAAGAGTAAAGAGTAAAAACAAACAACAAACATCTTGGTGTTCCAATTCAGAACTAGAATAAGAGGATATTCAACAACAAGGGTAAGACTGTAGGTAGGTCACCCACATTATCTTTTCATTTCTAATCGTTGTCCTTACTTCCTGAGTCATACCTCTTCTGTTATGTTCTCATGAACATTTCCTTTCCACAGACAATGGAATATTAACTACCTCAAGGGCCTTCTACAGCACATTCATTGTTCCACCTCTCTGGGAAGTTTGTACTTCATATCTGTGAGTGACATATTACCTATTTCCTTTATGCTTCTGTTTCAATATCGGTTTTCCAAATAAGTCTCTTCCAATGTTAATTACCCATGTTCCAGTTATTACGGATGTGTAATCAATCGCTGGAAAATGTAGTTGGCTAATACAAAAATGTTTATTTTGTTCTTGCATCTGAAGTCTGAGTATTGGACACTAAGAACAGACAGCTCTTTCTTACTGTGCTTAAGTCTGGATGAAGGAAGTGACCAACAGTCTGAGGACTGGAATTTTCTGAAGGCTTCTTCTCCCATGTGCATGCCACCTGAATGGAGAAGACTCAACAGCTGGGTCTCCTTGGACATCTGTTTCCATCTCTGTGTGATATCGCCACATGGTCTCTTTACCACAGAGCTAACTTAAAGACTCCGAACACACAGGTGGAGGAATGAGAGGGCAGTTGAGCATGAATGGAAGCAAGAGTGCCAGTTGGAAGCCAGCTGGCTGTCTGTAACCTAGGTTTGGAAGTTACTTACATGGCAATGCTCTGTTTTCCTCCTGCCTGCCAAGTTCCCTTTTTGGGAACAAGTCATTGGGGATGCTTCTTATTTGAGCAGAGGAGAATTCCAACGAGTTTGTAAAATGTTTATTAAAAAAAATTACACTGTCCAACTGTAAATTCAGAATGTTGTCTTATTATTCTTTTTAGCCCACTTACTTTGTGAAACCACACTCTTCCCCATACTAGGGTGCAGGTCCCTTAAGAGGAGCACTTGGTCTTTTTCAGTGCTCCATCAACATTGACTCCAAAGTAATTGAGCCAAAAACAAGAAGCATTCAATAGTCCTTGGTGAGTCAATATTAAACTAATAAGTTTGTTTCTTCTGCAGAACTCAGTTCACTTCCCATTTATTGATGTTACTAATGAATTAGGTAATATTTGAAAGGATCTTAACATACTGCAGTCCACACATCACTAAGGCCAGGCCATTCTAGATAGTGTCACTAATATAAAATTTGATGGTGTCTTTAACACACACTACTGACTTCAAGTAAATTACTTTTTGTATTTTATAAGTAATCTCTGAAGTAGAACTAATATTGCATCTTTATTTCAAATGATGATGTAAAGACATTCCCGGAATTATGTCTGATTCCATGGTAGATGCTCTCTGTCTTCTTTGATGGTGTCTTTGATCACTTGTATTAGCAAGGCAGCAAGAAAGTGAAAGTAATTAATATTTTCATCCTTATCCTGGCATCTCTATTTCAATTTTCTATACGTTAATATTTTCCCATGTATGGACCCAGGATGCTAAACATATCAGTGAGCAGTAAGAATAAGAATAACCTATCAGTGAGAGCCCTTTAGTTGGAATATAATAGAAATGTGATATAATGTTAAATTAAGCAATTTAGAGGCTATATGAAGGAAATGTGTTAGTGTTGGTTCATGTCAACAGGATGGAAACCAACTTAGTGTAAGTGGTAAGAAACAAACACATTATAACTTAAATGGTTAGTAGCTGCCTATTAACCAATCAGTTGGTCTCAAATCAGACTCCATGTCCCCTTTCATCAGTTAAGTATTTGTTTTCTACACCTCCTTATTCACCTTGTATTACCTCATTACCTAAGGTTCCAAACTCCTTTCATTAAAATGCTCCCCCACATTGCATTAAAATGTGACTTACTGTTCATCTTTTAACAGTAATATAGCGATCAACATTTAGTATCTACCCCAAGTATAACTAAATACATTGTGTACATATTGCATCCTGAAATTTTATGACTCAGGGAAAAACTTAACTGTTTATGCCTATCCCAAAGTGGAAGTATGCTTTGGTAAGTAGTAAGGAATAATTAAATGAGTCTAATAATATAGTAAAAGTGCTCTAATAATTAAAAATATGTATAGTCTCTATATTCATTTGGTGCTTGGATGCTTCAAATTCTATTAGATGAAGAATAATTATAATTAAAGAATATACATTTTTTGTTCCCTGTAACACTGTTAAGCTGGAAAAATGGGAAGAACAGAGATATGATTCCAATTTGTTATATATTTCTAAGTAAAATTGCCTCATTCCTTAGTGATTCTATAAGTTTCCATCTCCTAATCAACCCCACAGTTGTGACAAAATGGAAAAATGCTCATAGTAACACTTTGAATGATACAAAAGACATAATGATTGAGGCATTATGCATATTGAATAAGTTCTACTTGTTTGAAGGGATGAGTCCTATTTTAGTTATTATTAAAAGGAGTCAATTATCTAAAGGTCCTTCATAAACTCTTAAAAATAGTTACATTTTAATGTAAGAAAACTGAGCTGATGTACCTCAGTTGTATAGAGCATGTAGTGTGTCTTCTACATATTCAAGAGCCAGGATTCATACCTAGTTTGAAAGGAAAAAGCAGTTGCAAAACTGAAATCATAAATGTATTATGAAATATAGGTTAGACTTTCACATTTTCATAATAAAGAGATTCCAATATCAGGATATTGCATGTTAAGTACTGTGTGTGATAGCCAATCTGTGCTAATTCCTGCCTTATTTTTGCTACTAAGTAGAAATAGGAAATGTCCTGGGATAGCCTTTTAAGTTATGGTTCCACTATTACCCTCTAGCTGGTTCTTTACTAATGAGGTTTGATAGTATTTAGGGTAATGACTTTGTTTATACTAGACAAAGAAAGTTTCACCTATTTCACAACAAAAAGAAAAAAAAAACAAGCATTTGTTTTTATATGCTTATGTTTTATAAGTCTGGGGCTTGTAGAATCCATGATCAAAATATTAGTAGATTTCATATCTGAAAAGGGAACTTCTTGGATATTAACTAACCATATTACTTTCCTATTGTATCTTCCTATGATACTGTTGTAGTTGTGGGAGAGAGGAGAGATACACACAGAGAGAAAGAGAGATACAGAGACATATATACAGACAGACAGAGTCAGAGAGCAGAGAGAGACAGACACATACACATGGACGGACAGAGAGAGAGAGAGAGAGAGAGAGAGAGAGAGAGAGAGAGGGAGGGAGAGAGGGAGAGGGAGAGGGAGAGGGAGAGGGAGAGAGGGAGAGAGGGAGAGAGGGAGAGAGCAGCAGCAGCAGAGAGAGAGAGAGAGAGAAAGGTCTTGTGTATTTGTGTATTGCCTTGTAAGAAAATTCTGTTCATGAGGTTCCCAAAGACCTTTTCTCTCAATGTCATCGTGCTAATTGTTATTGATTATGAATCTCGGGGACATACAAACATTTAGTTTATAACATGATTTGCGCCAGTGGGCAATTTATGATGGGTTACAGCACATGGTTACAGTACTTCGCTCTGTCAAATGAACATTTTCAAGTCATGAGCTATGAGAATTGCCCTTGTGATGAACTCTGGGCCCTGTCTGATAGGTGGTCTGGTGAAACAACTCTGGTGACAAAATTCCTTTTAACACACTGCTTAAGTGTGTTACACAGTGCTTTCCATTCCCTTCAAAATGAAAAGCAGGATCATAGTCACAAAAGACCTATTGAAGGAGTATGGTCTCTCTCCTAGCACCAGTAGTGACTGGAATATTGTGGTAGAGAGTGGCCTCAGGGAGTGGAGGCACTCTGCTGTGCAAAGGGGAACCTCCATGAAGGGAGCTGTGAGTATGGGATCTGTCTGTTGGCTGTTGCCATACTTGTGTAAAGACAATGGTACTCATACACTGTGCAAGAAAGGAAGAGGGAGGGACTTGTGGCTAAAGAATATTTGGAAACAAAAATGAACATAAGTAAGAATTTGTAATAGGTGAGCTGTAATAGGAGGCTGGGGGAGCAAATGGGTCTTTACATTTAAGAAAATCAGAAGGGATATGAAGGACATTGGGGTTCTTTTATAAGTAACATGTTGAAAGAAACAGCTTTTACAGCTTTGGTGATTTTCCTTTCTTTTAGACTTACTTCATGGTATTTTAGGGAATATAGGAAAAGATGGTTAAAAATTAGACAGATTTGAATGCCGGATACAGCTGTGTCCTTTGAAAATGAACTGGGACCATAAGGAACTGAAAGCAACAGCTAAAACTTCTGGAATTATATGGTTTCTAGGCTGCCAAGCCAGGCTAGAGGTCCCAGGAGCTGGGGCTTATCTGGAGTGTTTGTCGGAGGATCACAGGTCCTGGGGGAACATGGTCATGCCACTGTGCAGTTTATCCTCCAGGGACCTCCTATGTTTCGTACGTTTTCTCTTGTGGGGGATGCATGTATTCACGCTAATCTGCAAGTTAATAGGTGTGCCAAAATGTGTGTGCTCTCTGGAAAACTCACCGTATTTGTAGTTTGGGCAGCTAAGTGTTCACAAAAAGCCTGTTTTGTCTTTATTTCATGTGCTTTGCTATACTGCCTTTTTTTTCAAGTCTTCCTCAAATTTGAAATGAGGTCATGTGCATTGTGGGCTGAAGTGCCAGGTGGCACTTCCTGTCTTCAAGGGCTGTCACATATTCTTCCCACTGTCAGCGGCTGGAATGATTGTGACATCTGGGGCAAATTTATGAGCCTCAAGAATTGCAGGACCATAGGATAGAAAAAGCTCGAATCTCTTATTCTGAATATGGAGGAAAACTGTCCAACAAGCAGACATTGTCCAACAAGCAGCCATTTTTATAAGCAAGAAATAACTTTCTCATATTGATATCTAAGATCCTAGGACTTAATCCATGAAAATAGAAAGAAAAAAAAAACAGCAAATAGTGTTTATTCACAGTAGTAACATTCGCCATTTATTAACTTAGTAAATGCCAAGTCCCCTGTGATTAGCTTATCCCCGCCTGGTACATTTGCTTATGAAGTAGGAGACTATCATATCCTTTTCATCAATGAGTGACTAGCATAGGTTTCACAGTGATTAGCAACAGTCTAGTCTAATTTATATAACTTCTTAAGGGCTATTTAGGGACTCTTAGGATCATATATATGTATGCAGGTGTGTTTGTGTGTATCCGTGTGTGTACACATTTGTGCATATACATGTACAGGACAGAGGTCAACTTCAGATGTTCTCTTCAATCATCCCCCACATTGTCTCTCACAGAACCAGGAGCTCCCTAACTCAGCAAGATAAGCTGCCCAAGAAGTGCAGGGACCCTTCTTTCTCTACTCCAACACTGCAATTATAGGCATACACTCAATTCCCTGCTTTTTGCTACTTTCATGCATGTGCTTTGGTGATCACAGACAAGCCCTCAGACATAGATAACAACTTTCTGACAAAGCCATCTCTCTAGCCCATGGTGTTTTTATGTAGAAGTTGAGGATTGAACTCAGGTTTTCATGCTTATGTAACAAACTCTTCACCCTCTCTAACTGAGTCATCTCTCCAACCGTACTCTAAGACTCTTTGGTCTAAATTCATTGAGAAAGAAAGCCCATGGATGTTTTACTTCTTTCAAACATCAGCCTCAGAGGAAAAGGTTAGTTTCTTACTCATTTTATATCTGTATAAAACATTTAGATATGGTGCCATCAATAGGTAGTAATTTTCAATGCTATGATCATTTCTTGTCTTTTAATTACCCGGAAAATAGTGTATTCTAATATGCATATATAAGGTCATGTACTCACGTATCTTTTAAAACAGTAAAGAAGAGGAATATTCTCTCACTAAAATAAGTCTAAGACATAGGAGTCTGCTTCCAGACATACCTTCCACTTGGCGTAGCCTATTTAAAAAGAGCAGTTCCAAACCAGCCTCCCTTGACCTAAGTATATATGTTCACGCACAGCATGTCTGAAATTTTCACATTATGGTTCATTGAAAAGGCAATGGGCTTTGCAACAGGATTGACAACAAAAGGAAAAATGATGAGGAAAATTGCCTTACTTATCTGCTACAGTATTCTTGATTGCCAAGTGTAATTTTCTGGTTCATTATAAGAAGGGGCACGTTTGACCGTTAACTTGAGTACTCTTAGATTTCACTGATACAAAGAACAAGTTTTTTTGAAATACGCTTTGCTTTTTTTAATGAAGCCAGGGTAATTGTGTGTTTTTAAAGCATCGCCAGTTTTCATCAGTTTCCACCCCCCACTCCCCTGCTTGCTGGAGTTATATGTGGGTAAAGTACTTAAAGGTCACCAAACACTGTGCAACATGAGCCAGCTGTAGAAAAGTGAAGATGTTGAAATTGTACAGGAGTGACACAAACCATTTTCCGAGTTATCGCCTGACATAGCATGAGATTTGACTGGGTAATTGAGGTAAATAGCCCTGCCATTGTAGATGTGATAGATCAGACAGGGGTCAGAAAACACAGTAACTTAAATCCTCCTGTAACATAAAGGGTCCCTGCTCTAGCGCACTATAGGCAATGTCCCCACTGAAAATTCTACTTACTTTTTCTATTAGTCACAAACTTTAGTTCCCCAAGGACACTCTCTGCCCCAAATATCAGTTTCTTTCCATTATCTTAAACTGACCTCTATTTATTTATCTAAATTCAAGACCAAAGCATTAGCCATACGTGGCTGTTTAAATTCAATTGAATTAAAATGAAACATCCCTTTTCTCAGTTACAATATCCATGTTCAAAGTTTAAAGTGTTCAGTGTCTTTAGGGCCAAGGGCTCCTGTGGTAGACAGTGGGAATTCTGCAGTATCTCTATCAGCTCAGGAACATGGTGAAGCAGCAGCCTCTCATAAATGGCAACCATAATACTGGAAACATGGACACTGATGACCTGATGCCCAAACTGAGATTAGTAGATCTTTATTAGATTTGAGTAACAAAGAATGAGAAGAATGCTGTGAAATGTTTCCATAGTTTTGCAGTCTTATTTGATATTATAACAATATTAATATATATGTATATGTAATATGTGTGCATATGTATGTTTAACTAAAATATATTATTCAAATTAATTTTCCTTTTCAAGTGACAATTAAAATAACACTTAAAAATAATTGATGTGACTTTAAAAAATATTAACATATGGGTTTGTATTAGCATTCCTTTAGACAGTGTTGATCTATCGTGACAAAGACTATTTGGCATAACCACCAAGGGTATACCTGTGATCCAACACTGGTAGGCTTGTATACTGAAGGAACCACAAAGGAGTTGGAAGTGGTTAGGAGGTAGCTTCTCTGACATTCTCACAGGTTCACGTTAAACAGATGCTATGATACCTAAGTCACCTTCATCTCACCATCACAGCTCTGAGTACTTCCCTGCTTCTGCAGACACCTATAAAGCCATGGCGACTTCACGTCCTGGTTTGCCTTGCATCGAAAGCATTTTAACTACCACACCTGTAGTTATGATTGCTTATGTAGAACACATCAATGAACAACCTAACTGTGCACATGTGACAAAAAGAAGAGGAGGTATAACCATAGCTTTTGAGCATTAGTTCATAATCAAGATGCTTGTTACATTACTAGGTCTTATTCTTTACTCTATGGCAATTTTTAATCTCCATATTAACATTATACTGATGCAGGCTTCCTCTTCATCCCTCTGATCATCAACCCTTTACTTTAGTTCATGTCTGTTAAATACCAGAGACTTCCAGTCAATTTCTTTATCTTATAACTAAATTGTTGCATACACACATTGTCTGCAGACCATATATAACCACAGATGGACTAAGCAAAGAGAAATCCATAAACATTTTTTAGGAGCTGGTGTGTTTTTTTATGTTTTTGTTTTGTTTTCCTTTGGTTTTGTTTGTTTTTTTTTTTTTTTTTTTTTTTTTT
>NW_026067947.1:7701802-7716738 GCF_014885135.2 Alexandromys fortis
TATATATATATATACATACATATATATTATTCCACTTGACTGACTAGCTGTATAACTTGGTAAGCATCATCTTTATATATTTAAAAATATACAGGTAGGCATGTGGAATGATAAGACCTTTGCTCTTTTCCTCTTAAAACAAAAACAAAAAAAAAAAATGGGGTAATGGATAAGAGCCGTTAACCAGTGTTTCTTAAATAGCATTAAACCAAAATTGTCAAGCCTGGTGCTGGAGGACTATGATATATCAGTGTAGAGAGAGATCTAGAATTACTGAGTGCTTTGTTTTCATCTAACAACTGTCCTGACTACTAAAAAGAAAGTCTGAGAAACTCCAGTCTGACCTAATTTTGCACTTGATGTGCAGAAGAATTACCAGCAGGACTATTAAAAATTGCATCTGTAAGGTCTCACCTCTCATGTTTCTTATTCAGCATATTTGAAGTAGTGAGGGTCCCTGGAATCTGACATTTTAATAAAAATTTCCTAGTAATTTCAATACAGGTCCATAGATCACAGTGCAAGAAGTAAAGATATCAAAGCATCAATTTTCGGGAGTTCTATATTGAATGCTTTATGGATATTATTCCAGCAGCTGAGGAAGAGTGGACCAAAAGGTACTATGAGAAAAATGAGTGAAATTCTCTATAAAATGATATCTTATTATATCTATATTAAGTTCATTATTTGAAAATGATTAAAAATTTGATTAACTAGTAAAAATATTTATCATTTTGTTTCTATTTTATCTCAGTTTCTGTTTTCTTAATAATTATACAGTTCCAACTCATTCATCCACTCATCAAATACATCTAGAATTTCTGGTGAAGGTTAGGCTTGTGAAAATTGCTGTTTGCTTAGCAATGGACAAGTAGATGTTTTGCGTGGGTGGTTCCTAAATGCTTACAACTCATGATAGAGATGGGTTTTATGACTATCTGTTGAGTAAAATAATCAGAAAATTTAAAATATATTGGTTCAAAGCTGCAATGCTCATGTATTTTACTAAAAAGTGTGCATCTTAAATGGGCAATGGATCTGTCTATTTCTGGTCTTCATGATATCATGTTGATGATATCATGAATCAGATAGTAATTAACTATCATCTGGGAGAACTTTTATCAATAAAACTTGGTGTTGTCTCTTACCTGGAAATGATCCAAGATGTTAGCTAGGTCCTTTAAATTGTTTTCATGTGTTTTTTTTTCCCCAGGGACTTATGGGTTATCTCTGTGTCTCTTAATCTTTGCTTGGGTGATAACTTTTCTCAGATATAGTTTTCCAGCAGAACACAGAAAGGGGCTCCAATGCTGCTTCTGAACTAAGCTTCGCTAGACACAGAAAACCATTTGCACTGAATTCTATCAGTCAACTAAGGCTGTCTACATTCATAGAGTGAGAACTATTCTTGGCTGGTATTGTGAGAAGTAACAAATTTGTAGCCATCTTCCGGTGTAGCATAAGGCAAGATAAATATTTAACAACTATGCTGGGCATAGTGGTACACACTTGTGGTCACAACACTTATGAGGATCATGGCAAATTCGAGGCCAGGTTAGTCTACATAGTGAGACCTTTGCTCCAAAATCAAACAAGTGATTTTGTTAAAAACCTAACAGTTAGTATAACAGATTGTTAATAATTACTCACAGGGGTAAGATTCTGTTGCTGCAAAACAGAAGAAGGAAGTTTAAAAAAAGACCCCCTAAAGAAGCAGGATTGAAATTGAATGGGACGCAACTCATAGTATTATTATAAAATGTTTAAATACAGAGTAATTAGGAAACAGGTAGAATGATGAGGGAAAAGAAATGAGGATGAAATGCTGTGAACTAGTCTCATTTCTTGCTTCATCTGCCAGCCATTGCCTCATGTCTTTGTGTACACTGTCTCATTTAATCTGCACAGAAATCTTCAGTGACTCACATTTCCGTTTTATACTTACCAAGACATAAGATCAGTAGCAGAGTCACAGCTTTAGGGTCTCCTTCCGTTCATGATATTTTAAAGGACATGCATTCCTATACCAAAGACAGTCACAGTGAGGGGCCAAAAGTGCTTCAGAAATTTCAATGAGGGGCAGGCACCTGAGGAGAAAGTTATGTACAAAGGAAGACAGAACAAACACCGAAGACAAACTTCATCTCCTGCACCCCTGGCTCTAGTAGAGAGTTGTAATTTCTCTCACAGCAGAGTTTTAAAAGGAGATTGAAAAATAACAGCTGGACTCCCATTTTTAAGTGGAAAGGGCAGTTTGTCAGTTTTGTTTGATTCTATTTTCTCAATCATAGACTTATTTACAAAAAGCCCCAAAAGATTCTGTTTCTCTAGGAATAGTGGACATAATCCTGTCCCTCACAACTGGACAGGATTTACTAAATAAATAATACTCCTATAAATAAACCTGAAAAGGTCTCTGTCACATTTGTAGGTTTCCACAGCTCTGGTGACAGTAGTGAATGTATTGCCTAGGTGATGTGGGTCTTTTGATCTATAGGATCTACAGATATAATACTTCATCTGGACCATATGATATACCATCAAGTCAGTGCTGCTTGATGATGTATTACTTGATAAACTAAGGTTAGCTGTCAAAAAACTCATTCCAGAAACTCAAAGTTTGGCTCCTGGAAAAAAATTCATTTTGGACCATAAAAAAAGTACATTTTTCATTCAAGTTGAGGGAAAGACAACTCAACTAGAGCGAAGAGGCTTGGAGGCCCCATGAAACCTGGTAAAAATGATGCCTTTTACTACTTAGGGAAAAGAAAGACAAGGGTCAAATCAAAGAAGCCTTAGCTATTCCAGTTTGGGTTGTTTTATTTTGTTGTTGTTGTTATTTGTTTGCTTTTTGAGTTGGTCACAGAGTCACAGGATGGGGCAACAAGGGAACCTTTGGGTAACTTGTCACTGATGTGCTATTGTAATAAACACAGGCTGAAAACAAATGAGTAGGTGTTTCACATGATTAAGTTCTATGAAACATCTGGAGTTAAGATTTTGTATATGAGTGAGAAAATGTCTTATTATTATTTTGCATATCCCTATTTATGGATGCTTTAACAACTGCTGTTTTACAGAGGGTGATAATATATTCTAAAATGATCTTTAATACTGATATTTCAAAATCTGTTCTTAAATATGTGCGTGCCATCTGAAAATTAAAAAAAATAACTGTCTTCTAATGTTTTGTCTTCAGTTGGGCTGACTAATCTTGGAACTTCATTTACATTTATCTATAAATTTAGATTTCAGATACACCTATTTTTAGTTTCTACCTGAGCATGATATTTTAATGATAATATCTAATAATAGATGTTCAAGAGAAATAATTACGTAAAAGCAAACTTAAAAACAGTTCAGGGGACAAAAGTATTTCTTTTGGGAAAGTAAGGGAATCCTTAGGATGTCATCAAATTTTAGAGGTGAGATTTGAATTTGGAGAGGTAAAAGTATATGATCAGGAAAGACATTTAATATCTCAGGTAAATTTCTGCTCAGAATCCTGAAAACGACCAAGACAGCAAATTAAAGTTCAGGTTACTTGAGAGGCTCAAGTAGTGACTGTGAAACCAAAACTGAACTATTTAGTTTTGCTGTGTTAAAAATTCAACAAAATAGACTTGTAGTTTATGACATTTCATTTTCCAAATATTGATGACATTCCAAAGGGGATTCAAGTTTATTAGCCACATTAACTTTTTAAATCCTATAATTATATCAGGATGAGACTCATGAATTCCTCAACAAAGGCAGTTTCTTCTGGGTTAAGGAAAGGTAGGGGTACAGCTGACTCCTTCTCTGGTAGTCAATAAAATGAATAACCATGTCAATGTTATTTTAAAATATGTTTCTGTATTGAAATTAATTTGTACTTAAAATAATTAGACAACACACCACAGATTATTTTTGAATATTTTTGTTTATTTTTTCCCTTTATTTTTTATTGCTGGTTTTTCTTTTGAGACAGGATTTCTCTGTGTAACTTTGGAGACTGTCTTAGAATTCACTCTGTAGACCAGGCTGGCTTCTAACTCACAGAGATCTGCCTGCATCTGCCTCCTGCGTGTTGGGATTAAACATGAGCACCATCACTGCCTGACTTTTTTTTTGTTAATTGGTTGTTTATTTGTTTTTATTTAGAAACATTTACTATTATTTTCTTTAAAAAAATTTTGAGATAATGTAGTGGGTATTCACTCTATCCATGACCTTAGCTGTCTGAACTGACTGAGGCAGTGCTTCTGGTATACTGATGTGACCTCTTTAAAGGAAAGAGGGGGCAGTTGTACAGTCTCTGGCATGATGGTTGGAGATCAAACTGCTGGTGTCATTCATCCCTGGGTTGAATGGAGAACCACAATGGCCATGTGCCATGTTGTGTATCTGTGAATGTATCATAATAAATCTTTCTTACCCCTTTAATGAACTCTTATAGATTCATCTACATTTTGGCACCCAACATGGGGCACACATAGGTGGTGATATATAGACTATTAGAAATGGATTAATTTACAAGTGATAGCTATCCAGTAATAGCCTAAGCCATTTACCAAGAAATTTTATTAATATTAGCCTCTGAGTGATTGATTATTGTATAAGTGGTTGGGTAGACTTCTGGGAAGGAGAGAAACTGGTCCATTGGACTTGGGCAAAACAGAGAAAAGTCTCCAGCTACAAAAAAATAATATAATTATAACACTTCTCCATATTCTTTTATCAAGACAAATTATTTTATTAAGGCATCAGTAACATCTTTAATGGACTCTCAAACTTCCCTCTGAAACTTCTCAAACCATGCATTCATTATCTGTACCTTCTAAGTTTCCACAACAGCAGCTCATTAAGGCTGAGAACTCATTGACTTTTTCAGCCCAAATTTCCAAACTGCCACCACAATAATCCCCCAAATCTGTGGTAAGTTTAATCACAGCAATAGTTTACATTCTGGTATCAATTTCATCTTAGGGTTACTATTGTTGTGCTAAAACACCAGGACTCAAAGCAACCTAAGAAGAAAAGAGTTTGTTTAATCTTGACCTTCTTGGGAAATCAGGACAAAAATTCTGTACAAATAAGTAGAGACCATGGAAAAGTGATGCTTTTTGGCTTGTTCCCTTAGGCTTGCTTAGCCTGTTTTCTTTATTATTGATTTTATTGAGCTGTACATTTTTCTCTTATCCCTTCCCTTCTTCTCCCCTACCCTTCTATTCTTTCCTATGGTCCCCATGCTCCCTATTTACTCAGGAGATCTTGTTTTTTACCCATGTAAGTTAGATCCATATATGTCTCTCTTAGGGTTCTCATTATTGTCTAGATTCTCTGGGATTGTGAACTGTAGGCTGGTTTTCTTTTCTTTATGTCTAAAAGCCACTTATGAATGAATGCATATCATGTTTATATATCTGGGTCTGAGTTAACTCACTCAGTATGACATTTTCTAGATCCATCCATTTGACTGCAAATTCAAGATATCATTAATTTTTTTCTATTGTTTAGTACTCCATTGTATAAATGTACTACATTTTACTTATTTATTCTGCAGTCGAGGGGCATTTAGGTTGTTTCCAGGTTCTTGGTATGACAAACGATGCTGCTATGAACATAGTTGCACATATTTTCTTGGGGCACTATTGAGTATCCTTTGTGTATACATCCAAAAATTGTATTGCTTGGTCTTGGGGAAGGTTTTTTCCTAATTTTCTGAGAAATCATCATACTAATATCCAAAGAGGCTGTACCAGTATGCACTTCCAAAAACAATGCAGAAGTGTTCCCTTTACCCCACATTCTCTCCAGCATAAGTTGTCATTAGTATTTTTTATCTTGGTCATTCTTACCAGAGTAAGATGTAATCTCAGACTTGTTTTGATTTGCATTTCTCTGATTGTGGATGATGTTGAAAATTTCCTTAAGTATCTTTCAGTCATTTTAGATTTCTCTGTTGAGAGTCTTCTGTTTAGGTCTGTAGCCCATTTTTTATCGGATTATTTTTTCTTCTGGTGACCAATTTCTTGAGTTCAGCCTTGAGAGATCAAGCCTCAGTCTGATGTGAGGTTGATGAAGATCTTTTCCCATTCTGTATGTTGCTGTTTTGTCTTGTTTACTGTGTCTTTTGTTTTACAGAAGTTTCTCAGTTTCAGGAGGTTTCACTTATTATTTCTCTCAGTGTTTGTGCTACTGTGGTTATATTTAGGAAGTGGTCTCCTGTGCCAATGTATTCAAGTGTACTTCTCACTTTCTCTTCTATGAGGATCAACATGGTTGGCTTTATGTTGAGGTCTTTGATTCATTTGGACTTGAATTTTATGCCTGGTGATATATATGGGTCCATTTCTATCTATATGTTGATATCCATTTATGCCAGTACCATTTGTTTAATATGATTTCTTTTTTCCATTTGATATTTTTTGCTTCTTTGTCAAAAATCAGGTATTCTAAGTTGTATAGATTAATATTTATGTCTTTGATTTGGTTCCATTGGTCCTCCTGTCTGTTTTTATGCCAATACCAGGCCTTTTTTCAGTACTGTGGGTCTGTAGTAGAGTTTGAAGTCAGGGATTGTGATGCCACGAGAAGTTCCTTTTACTGTATAGGATTGTTTTGGTTATCCGGGAATTTTTGCATATGAAATTGAGTAATGTTCTTTTGAGGTCTGTAAAGAATTTTCCTGTGATTTTGATGGGCATTGAATTGAATCTGTACACTGCTTTTAGTAAGATTGCCATTTTTTACTATATTAATTCTACCTACCCAAGAGCATGGGGGATAATTTCTTTTTTCTTGTGTCCTCTTCATTTTCTTTCTTCAAAGATTCAAAATTCTTGTCAAACAGTCTTCCACTTGTTTAGTTAGAGTTACTCTGAGATAATTTATGCTATTTGTAGCTATTATGAAGGGAGATGTTTCTCTGATTTCTTTCTCAGTCAATTTACCATCTCTGTAAAGGAGAACTACTAATTGTTTTGAGTTAACCTTGTGTCCTGCTACATTACTGAAAGTGTTTATGAGTTGTAGAAGTTCCTTTGTCAAAATTTTGGGCTCACTTATGTAAACTAAAGTATCATCAGCAAATAGTGAGAGTTTTTCTTCTTCTTTTCTGATTTGTATCCCCTTGATATGCTTTTGTTGTCTTATTGCTCTAGCTAGAACCTCAAGAACTATATTAAACAGATATGAAGAGAATGGACAACCTTGTCTTGTTCCTGATTTCAGTGGGATCACTGTGAGTTTATCTCCATTTAGTTTGATGTTGGCTGTTGGCTTTCTGTATATTGCCTTTATTATGTTTAGGTATATTCCTTGTATCTCTGATCTCTCTAAGATGAAGTGATGTTGTATTTTGTCAAATTAGCCTGCTTTCTTACCGTACCCTCAACTACCAATACACTTATGGCACCTTCTATTATGGACTGAGCACTCCAATATCAGTCACTAAGAAGCTGTCATAAAGGCTTGCGTACAGCCTTTTCTTTTGGGGACATTTTCTAAATTAAAGTTTCCTCCTCTAAGATGATTCTAGATTTTATTAAGTTGACAGAACACTAGCAAACACTCATATAAAAGACTGCTTTACATAGTACTTTCTGTATTCACTTAAAATCCAGTTTCAACATAGATTTTAGACTTAATTTTTGCAAACCAAAATGCTATTTATTGAAATAATCCTATTTTGTTCTTCACAGACTTTAAATAACATGATTAAAAGATCACCCATATATACTATTTAAGTATACAAATTGTATTTGTAGACTCTTATTTCAATGAGTCACCTCAGTGTTACTTTTTTGTAACATTTTCTCTTGATGACAGGGATGTATTAGAATTCTACTAATATTGTCCACAAACTTATCCATAAATCAAGTAGACTTGAAAAACATATTTTCTTTACATTGCTTAATCTAGTTCGTGTTTTTATTAGCTGTGATATGGAAGGTTCATATAAAAGTCTCCATTCCAGTTATTGCTATTTCTCCAATCTCTGGAATTTGAAATGCTAGTTACAGATAACACATCACAGTTTGATGAGCTTTGGGTAGTAGAGTTGTATATTATATTTGACTACATTGTAGTTGCATGTATTATTACATTCACTCAAGAAAATCATCGCATTTCACACCATCTAAGAAAAGCATACTGTCATTGGGAAATCTTGTGTCATGTGATATGACAGTTTAATACATCTTTGAATTATACAGAATAAAGTAATTTGGCTTCTCATTATGTAGCATACTGTTGAAACACATTAGAAGGAAAGGAGATAGAAATTTTGTGGGAAAAATGTAAGAATTCAGGATTCCTCATATGGGTTGTGATGGTTATTCTTGACTGTTAGTTTGAATGCATCTGGAATGAACTAAAATCCAGGCATCTCAGTACACTTGTGAGGGTTTTTTTCTTTAATTACACTATTTTAAATGGGAAGACCCATTTTTATTTATTTATTTTTATTTTTTATTGATATTTATCGAGCTCTACATTTTTCTAAGTTCTCCTCCCTACTTCTCCCCCCTTCAAACCTCCCCCAAGGTCCCTATGCTCCCAATTTACTCAGTAGATTTTGTTTCTTTCTACTTCCAATTTCCCATGTAGATTAGATCTATGCAAGTCTCTCTTAGTGTCAGCACTGTTGTCTGAGTTCTCTGGGAAACCACAATCCCTGGGAAGACCCATTTTTAATCCAGTTCCTTTGAGGTAGGAAAATACACCTTTAATATGGACCACATCTTGTAATGACAGCCTCTATAAAGGACATGCAAGAAGGAAGCTTGCTTTCTTTGTCTACTTGCTCTTGCTCTTTCTGGAATATTTACTTCTTCATAGGCATTAAAGCCCACGTCTTTGGGATTCTGGCATGTACTGAAGACAAGCCTTGTGGACTGCACTACTACAGGATGCTTCGACCTCTTGGTAGTCATTGTTGGAATAGCTGAACCACATGCTGTGAGCCATCTAATAAATCTCTTTTATCTATGATTTCTTTTCCTCTAGAAAACCATGACAACTACAGGGGCTTTCTGTACTATTTCTTTAAAAGCAAAGCAAAACAAAATAAAAAGAATAAAATGGAATGACTCAAACATAAAAATAGATTTGCCCTTAATTGGAAATAAGCAGGAACTGCTAGTAATGTTGGAGTATGACTGATTTATTTTCACATTTCTGTTTTAATAGTTAAATAATGAAAAGTAGACATTAAAAATGAGCAAGTTTGCTTTCTTTACATTTTCTCTTCATGGGTTCTGTTGTACTGATCTCTTCCCCAAATGTGGTACTTATATAACACTGGCAAATCTGTACACCTTTCAGGTGCTAGCACAGAAAACTACAGTATTAAAAATTAATGCCTTTCTGTCAGACTACCATATTTATTTTATGTCACAGTCTAAGCTGGAACATCTCCATCAGCAACTGAATGTCAATTGTATTCAATAATAGTCTGCTGATAGGATCATGAATATTAAATGAGTTGTATAGGAGAAATAAGTTTTTCTATATGCTTTTGTAGATCAAAAAGTTAGTTAAAATTATTAGAATTCTCATGAGGAATATTTTATAGATAAATAGAGCACATTTGTTATGAAAGAAAAGTAATGCTTTGCTTAGCCTTGTTGCCAAAAACCTTTGGATTTTGCCTGGAACTTTTCTCTTCCTACTAATATGAAGCGTTTGTTGTTACTTTTCTAATGTTATCATTTATAGGGCTTAATTTTTTTTAATGTTCCACCAGTCTTGCTTTACTGGAAAAAATATCAGGCAGTCATGGTGTTTATTCCTTTCTCTGTGTTACTGGATTCCATTTGCATGTGTTTTGTTGAGAATGGAACATGCAATGACAGTAGAGGTTGCATTTTTATGCAATATTAACATGTTGTTTCAGGATGAGTGTAATACCAGTGCCACAGACCACATTTGAAAATGTTGCTTTTCTTTAATTTCAGGTGTTTGTAAATAATATTGACAACTCTTTAGTTATCTGTAGCAATGTAGGCATCTAGACATGAGTCCTTTTGGTATTAAATATTTAACTTACTTTAATTGTCATAGGTTTTGATTTTTATCATGAGTTATATGTCTATTTGGCTTCTTAATTTCTTTTAGGTAGGTTTCAATTGTTTTATCTTTTTGATGCTTATTTTTTATATAAGTTTAATTTGCTGGTATACAGTTATTTATGCTTCCATTCCCCCTTTTTATTTCTACAATCTTGTTATTGGTGTCCTCTCTTGAATTACTGATTTTAGTATTTTAGTCTAAGTATAGGACATTCTAAATAAGGTACATCTTTGTTTTTCTTTT
Source organism: Alexandromys fortis (assembly GCF_014885135.2). Taxonomy (NCBI): domain Eukaryota; kingdom Metazoa; phylum Chordata; class Mammalia; order Rodentia; family Cricetidae; genus Alexandromys; species Alexandromys fortis. The sequence goes on from NW_026067947.1 coordinate 7,712,102, forward strand.
TTGCTGTAAAAATTGCCCAGGTTGAGTTTCATTGTTTTGTTGCTATTGTTAGTTTTTCTACTCTCAGTTTCCCTATTTTGTTAGTGATTCTGTTATTTCCTTCATATTTAGTTTGCGCTATTTCCTCTCCACTTTTCAGTCTTGAGTCCTTTCTTGTTTTTGATATAAGTATAAATACTTATTAAAAAATAGTAACATCATTTTACCCTATCCTTTCTTCCCTTCAAGCTTCTCATATAAGCCTCCTTGTTGCTCTCTTTCAAATTCATGACCTCTTTTTATTAATTCTTCCTGCATACATTAAAGTATCAGTGTATACATATATTCAACCCCCAAAGTTAGTCAGATATAAAATACATTTCTGAAGAAACATAACTAAATAATTTCTATGGGTGGATAATGCAGAAGTAGTCAGTAACAATGGGCTCACATTTCTTCTTTCCTTTTCCTCACTTTCTGTATCTTTTTCCTCTTCACAACTCCCTCTTCCTTTTTCTGATTTAAGAATGTAAACCACATATAAATACTAAAATAAACAAATTTAAGCATGCAGACCCACATAGAGAATTGTGTTAAAAATTTGCCATTTGGGTCTTTGGTAACTTATTTTCTGTTTTAACTTTTTTATTTTAATAAATTAAACTTTGATAGTGTGTGCTTATATCCAACCTTGAACTAGTGTTAGCAGAATACATGGTATTCTTAATCACTACCGATTATATTTTAATACATATCTATAAGTAACACATGTTTGGTGTTGTTTGTTGTTTTAAACTTTTACATATGATACTTCCTTATATGTATGTTGGTGTCAGCTGTTCTTTTCCCTTTTCTCTACATGGATATGTATCAACTGAAATATTTTCTAAGCCCTGCTAATTTCTTTGTACTGTCACATTATATTCCTTTTCCCCTAGGATACTACACTTTATTACTGTAGCATACAAGTTTCTATTCTTAAAATGGTGTCAGACATTCTTCAGGATCTTCCATATGTATATAAGATGTTTTCTTTAGACAATACTCTTTTTGCTCTCTCTTTCAAGGTATATATTAATAAATGGGATATTTTGCCTTACCCTAATGTAAGGATACATGGCTCATTCCACTCATGTGTGGAGGATTTTGTCTAAGTACCAGCCCATTTGGACATTAGGTGATTGTAGGCTTATGTCTAACACACGTAAGATAAGAAAATGTAGAAATGTGTTGTATGCATGCCAATTATTAAAGCTGTCAACTCTTGTTGGCAGAGGCTGCCCATTTCTTTCCCAGCTGCCCAGACCCAAAATAATCATACAGAAACTATTTTATTACAATGTGGCTTGGCCTATTAGCTTATACTTCTTTTTGGCTAGCTCTTATATCTTAAATTAACCCATTTCTATTAATCTGAGTATCACCACATAATTGTGACCTACTTGTAAGATTCTATCTGTCCTCCCATGTCTGTCTCCTATGGAGGCTACATGGCTTCTATCTGACTCTACCTACTCTCTCTTCCTCTATCTGTTGGAACTCCCACCTTGCCCTATGGTATTCACAGCATTCAGAGGGGAATCCCACATCAATCTCTTAACATATTCACATATGCAAGTGATCTTAATGAGTTATTATTGTTGTAATAGGAGCAGCGGGGCTGCATCCCCAGCACCCAGGCTGCCTGCTAGCTTATGCCCCGAAATAACAACACACACATTGTATTCATTTAAACACTGCTTGGCCCATTAGCTCTAGCCCTTACTGGCTAATTCTGATATCCCAATCAACCCATCTCTAATAAACTGTGTAGCACAGGTCTTACCGGGAAAGGTTCAGCATGTCTGACCTGGTGGCTTGCTTCATTGAGTGCATCTGCCCAGGAGAGGGGAGCATGGCCTCTGCTCCAGAGAGCAGAGCTGTCGAGCCTGAGCTCACTTCCTCTTCCTCCCAGCATTCTGTTCTGTTTACTCCACCCACCTATGTTCTAACCAATAAAATGGGCCAAGGCAGTTTCTTTATTTTTTAACCAATGACCTTCCTCCATCATATTATAAAAAGGTAGAGATCTCAACTATAAAAGGCAAAGCGCTGGAGCTGTCACCAAGTAGGCAACACTTTATGGGCATACACAAAACCGTGAGATCATCACAAGCTCAGTAAGAGTTATGAAGTGAGTTGTAATCAATTTGCTACAAAAATAGATTTTAAAAGACAGTGCATATGTTTATGAAAAACATCATCTAAATGAATTAATTTGCCATTTGATATTATTTAAATGTTCATAGAACACATGATAGTATCCAGTCTTTACTTGCTTCGCTATTAGTTTCTGATACAGGTACAAAGAATTGTCTTTTGAATTTATCAGCACCTGACTTTAAGTTGTATTACTTTTATTTGACTATTTAATCATGCTTACAAACTTGTTAAGGTGCCAGTGTTGTGCACTCAACATCTTTTTCCTACATTTTATAATAATGTTCTCTATCTTTTCTACCATGTTTTTTTTTCCTTTTCATTTTGTATAATTTTTGAAGCACCAAGCAGGTCATGGTTAAAATTCACACAACTGGATTTCCATTCAGTTTTTAAAAATTTTACTGCATTAAAAATATTATCATATTAGATATCATATCTTTTAAACTGTGAGTAAAAGTAGATTTATTACATTCTTATAGATGTAGATTTCTTTTCCCTTAATGCTTTCTTGAGTTCTTTTCTTTGTATGCCTGTCTTTGGTTTATTTCATATAGTTTCTCTATTTTCACATTTTCTCTCTTCATTGGTTTGCTGCCAATAGGCCACTTTGTGTGATTTTTCTTAAATAACACTTGTGATTAATCCTAATAATAAAATTCAGCATTTGTATTTTCCCAAAATATTATAAAAATACTGCAGGTTTAATGAATATCCATCAGACATTTTTACTATTGAACCAGCTGTAAACCTCTGAGCCGTTATAGGAATTTCTTACTTATTCTTCCCTGATGACACTGTGCTTCTCAGAATATGTGCCTCTTTTTGTAAGGCATATTAATGCTTTCCATAGAAAATATGAAGTAATTTATTTTCCTAAGGGAAAAAATAAGCATCCCCTAATTTGAAGTTCAGTTGTCGTAGTTGGGAATGTATGTCTTAAATTTTATCTTCCCGTTCAATGTTGCAGGGTTTTAAATTTTTATTAATATCTAGAGTTTTAAAATTACCTTATTTTCAAATGTGTCAACTTTTTCATCTGTTTCATTTTTTACACTGGATAAATTTTATTATTAAACTCAATATATAACATTATGCTTCTTGTTAAAAAAATCCAGGCAATATGCTTTTAAAACTCAAAAAAAAAAAAAAAAAACAGACGTCCTCTGACAAAGTCATTCTACTTCTGGGAGAACATTTTGTGTATAAATGGCTGAGTATAAACGTTTATTGCCACATCATTTGTAGATTAAAAATCATAAAACAATATGGATATGTGTGTGTTGGGAGTCCTGTGTTGGAGCATTATACAGGTAGTATGCTTAAAGCAGTTGTTTTCTGGTAGTTTGAATAATTTGGGGGCTGTTTGGCAATGAATGGAGACATTTTAGTTTTCATAATGTAGAAAAATGGGATGAATGGGCAAAGGTCATTTGGTGAGTACAGAGTAGAGATATTTCAAAGCATTCCACACTCATAATCTAATTCTATGGTGCCCTAAAGAATAGTTCTCCACCACAAAATGTCAATCTCACTTTTACAGTTTGGCTATATGTTCCCAAAGGCTTGTACATTTAAAGCTTGGTTTGGAGCTCATGGTATTTTTTTTTTTTTTTTAAGGTTAATCAGATAATGAGTACGCTAACCTCCTTAATAGATTATTTTATTGGCAAATTTCAAGGTTAAACTGTTCATAACTGGTGGGTTCACTATGGAGAAAGCAGGGCATGCTTTGGAGGGTGTTTCTTTTCTTGGTCTCTTTCCCCATCTCTTTTCACGTTTCACTATGGCCTGTCACAGCCATGGCTCTTTGTCCCATCTCAGGCCACAAAGCAATGGAGTCTGAAAATTCTGATAGAAGGAGACAAATGAATGTTTCCTTCCTGAAATGTCTTTTCTTTTTTCAGCCATGAAAACTGAGTGATATAATCTCTAAAATGGAGAAATCCAACCTCAGAATAATAAGCAGGGATTTAAGTGGAATTAGAAAATGACAGATGGGAACCAGTAAAATGCTTCTTAAGAGTGTGTAAGTCCCTGTAACAACATGGGCATAGTTGATGCTAAAGGATTACTTAGACATTGGAAATGTGGAAAGATAATCCTGGAAGTTTTTAAGCTTGGTGTCATTGCCTGGGGAAGAGAGCAGCCAAAAGTCAGGTTTGAATAAAGAACAAAATAAATTCAAAAGTGTGCACATGGTTGTATTTGTGCTTGATTTTGTGTATGTTTAGATATAGGCAATTTTAAGAATCAGTAATTGTTTTTAGTATTTAATTATATGCTTATCAGGCAGGGGGAAATACTGTGATTATGAAGATATCATGATGTTACCCATCTAACTCTGGATGTAATAATAACAAACATTAAATGAAAAATAATTAAATAAAAAATAAGAAAAATTAAAGTACATAATTGTGGTGGTTGGTAATTGTGTTTCTCTCTCTCCATATATATAT
>NW_026067947.1:7716916-7719866 GCF_014885135.2 Alexandromys fortis
TCAAGACAGGGTTTCTCCGGGTATCTTTGGAATCTGTCCTGGCTGTAGACCAGTCTGTAGACCAGGCTGACCTCAAACTCACAGAGATCCGCCTGCTTCTGGTCCTGAGTGCTGGGATTAAAAGAATGTGCTACCATCACCCGGCATACAGCACAATTTAATAGCAGAAGTAAATCCTGTAATAATCACTAAAGACTACTGCATAGTAACCCCTTTTAGTACTTGTTTAATAACATCTCTTTTTCTCATCTCTCCATTAGTAAAAGCACTGTAGACTGACAAATATTTTGTACTTTAGCACTTTAAATAATTGCTCTTTTGTCATCTGGTGATCATGTGTCACCCACATGAAGGCTTTATAATTTTACCTAACTAGTCATTTTGGTCAACCTGACACAGACTAGAGTCTATCAGATGGAAGTGTGTTGTTTTGTCCATGGAGCTGCTTCTTGGGGGAGGGGAGAGTAGGTGAGGGTTAATGATTCAGGTATTGGGAGACAGGCTGAAGGCAGCAAGCTCTGTTTATTCAGGAAGGGGAAAGCCTTATATACCCTCCACCCATCTTGGGGAGAGAAAGCAACAACACTGGCACCATGTCATCTTTTGTGGAGGCTGGAGACTGGTTTAGTTTGTCTTGCCTCATGGCTCGGCAGTTCTTGCTGGGCCCCCTTGGCAGACCTAGGTTGACTCATGAGGAAGTTACCATAGCACATGCTCAGATAGTTGGTTTAGGCCAGCAAGGGCTTGTTGTCCTTCAGGCCCTTTGTGTCTGGCCAAATACCACCTCACAGTAGTGGCTAGATTAGGTGGAGCAGGGGATATGTCTGTGAGGGATTGTGTGAATGAATTATTAATTGATGTAGGAGGACCCAGTGTGTCCTTCATTATCCTGCCATGACTTCCCTCTATGATGGACTGTGATCTGGCAGTATAATCCGAATCATCCCCCTTTTCCCTCAAGTTTATATCCTTAGAACCTTTATGAGTTTCTGTACTTTAAACCTGAACAAAATATACCTTTGTAAACACTCACAGATGGATTCTTGTATTTACTTTAAGAAGATAGAAAAATATATGTGTACTTTGGAAAGTACTGTATGCATCTATCTCTGCCTATATCTATATAGTATATGTGTATATGGATTTTGCTTTAAGCAGAAACTCTTGGTCATGAGAACAGTACAAGCAATAATAAATTTTAAATACATAGCACACAAGTGACAAGCTCTTTCTTTCATTATTTCAGACATCCCAACTTTATAAGGAGCATTATAATTTTCAGAAAACTTGGATGGAACCTGTTAAGTTACTCAGTTAAGTCCCATAGATAATATGTTTCCAAATAGCATTTAAGTTGTGAACAATATGTCTGAAGCTATTGGCATTTTTAATGTTTACTTAGCTATCAGCTCTAGTATTTCAGAGCTGAAAGGCTGAAAGAAAAATACATTCATGTTTTTATTTATGAAAATGTCATCCTGGAAATGAAGATAGAAAGGTAATATTAGAGACCGTGTCAGAGGAGCTCCAATGGAAGATTATTACATCAACAGTTCTCTATTTCTGTCATTTAAAAGTCATATTAGCTGATGGATGGAGGACTTTGGAGGGACTATATAACCATTCTGTGTCCCACCCCCAATACCACATTCCTATTCAAAACAAGTAAATTTTCATGTTGCATGGGCAAGCAACAAAACTGTTGTATACAGATTTTCCATTCCTGGAAGGAGAGAGGAAAAAGAAAGAAAAAAGTTTCCCCAAAATTTGTCTGTCTGTCTTGTGGAATAACTCGGCACAGCCTTCGAATATGCACAAGGCAAAGTTTAAAACTTTGGAGCTCCAATAATGTAATCCTGAAAGCAACAATATTAGAGTTCATTTTTAAAGATTTATTAGATTTTTAAAAATACAAGTTCTCACTCCTCCTATTCTCTCCACATACCCTCCCACCCCACCCCCAACCAATCCTCAGAGAGGGTAAGGCACATTGCATTTTGGAAGGTCCAAAGCCCTCCCAACTATATCTAGGCTAAGCAAGGTATCCATCCAAAGACAATAGGATCCCAAAAAGCCAGTACATGCAGTAGGGATAAATCCTGGTGCCACTGCCAGTGGCCCCTCAGTTTGTCCCAGCAATTCAAGTAATATTCTAAATAACCCAATTAAAAAATGGGGTACTGAACTAAACAGAGAATTCCCAACAGAAGAATCTCCAATAGCCATAAGATACTTAAGGAAATGTTCAACATCCTTAGCCATCAGGAAAATGTAAATCAAACAACTCCGAGATACCATCTTACACCTGTCAGAATGGCTAAGATCAAAAACACCAGTAATAGCTTATGTTGGAGAGGATGTGGGAATGCAAACTTGTACAACCACTTTGGAAATCAGTATGGCAGTTTCTCAGAAAATTAGGAATTAAGCTACCTCAGGATCCAGCAATACCACTCTTGGGCATATACCCAAAAGGTTCTCAATCATACTACAAAAGCATTTGTTCAACTATGTTTATAGTAGCATTATTTGTACTAGTCAGAACCTGGAAAAAACCTAGATGCCCCTCAACTGAAGAATGGATGAAGAAAATGTGGCAGATATATACATTAGAGTACTACTCAGTGATTAAAAAACAATGGCATCTTAACCCACAAACCTATGAGCACCTGATTTTCGATAAAGGAGCTAAAAGTATACAATGGATAAAAGAGAGCATCTTCAACAAATTGTGCTGGCAAAACTGGATGTCAATCTGTAGAAGAATGAAAATAGATCCAGATCTATCACCATACACAAAACTCAAGTCCAAGTAGATTAAAGACCTCAATATCAGTCTGAACACACTGAACCTGATAGAAGAGAAAGTGGGAAGTACTCTACAACAAGTGGGCACAGGAGACCACTTCCTACGTATAACCCCAGCAGCACAGACAGTAAGGGCCTCATT
>NW_026067947.1:7721188-7768670 GCF_014885135.2 Alexandromys fortis
GGGGGAGGGGGAGAGAAAGGGGAGGCGGCGGTGGGGAAGAGACAGAAATCTTTAATAAGTAATAAATAAATAAAATATAAAAAATAAAAATAAATAAAAACACTAAAAAAAAAACAATGGCATCTTGAATTTTGCATGCAAATGGATAGAATTAGAAAACACTATCCTGAGTGAGGTAACCCAGACCCAAAAAGATGAATATGGTATATTTCCACTGATAAGTGAATGCTAGCTATAAACAAAGGACATAGAGCCCATAGTTCATGATCCTAGAGAAGCTAAGTAATAAGATGAATCCAAAGAAAAACATATAGTTCCACCTGGAAATTGGAAGCAGACAAGATAACCTGATAAAATTGGGAGCATGGAGGTGGGGAGAAGAGGAAGAGGAGGGGAGAAGGGAAGGGTTGAGGAGAACTTGAGGGAATGGAATACTTGAGATAGAGGAAGGACAGAGATGAGAGCAAGGAAAGAGATATCTTGATTGAGGGAGCCATTTTGGGATTAGCAAGAAACCTGGCTCTAGAGAAAATCCTAGGAATCCACAAGGATAACTCCAGATAAGACCCTAAGCAATAGAGGAGAGGGGACCTGATCTTGACTTGCCCTGTAGTCAAACTGATGAATATCTTAAATATCACTATAGAACCTTCATCCAGAAACTGATGGAAACAGAGGCAGAGAACCACATTGCTACAATGGGCTGAGCTCCCAAAGTCCAGTTGAAGAGTGGAAGGAATGAGAATATGAGCAAAAACTTCAAGACCATTATGTGTTCACCCACTGAAACAGTTTACCTTAGCTAATAGGAGCTCACCAACTCCAGCAGGACTGGGAGGGAACAAGCTTAGGACCAAACTAGTCCCTCTGAATATAGAGTTCATTTTTAATGGTTAAGTTTCATCCATTCCACAAGAACTCACTTGTTTAGATAAATTTAAATGTTGTTATGTAGTAAATGGCTCAGAGTCTAGCATATAGTAAGGAAAAACATTGCTTATTTCTGTGGAGAATTGCAATGATAAAAATATTTTATGAGTACTGTATCAAACCTGTTTCTTAGTCTCAGTCTTTTCAGTACAAAGCTAAAAAATCTTAGTGCATTTTACCCATTTTTAAAATAAATTTAAATACTCAAAAATGCAAAATGTTATCAAAATATCTTCGGTTTTAGAAGCAAACAGTAATAAAAATAACAGTTTTTGGTACTAAAGTGAACTGTCAGATTGAACATATACAAACTTGTTAAGCCTTGTCATGCTCCATTTATTTGAAAACATTACCATAACCAGAATCTGTTGAAATAATGACACACAAACCTCCTTTAAATTTATCAATGAAATAAAGACCATTTGTTTCTTCATATTACCTAAACCATTCGCTCCAGAAGAATTATAGTTGGGTATGATAACATTGCTTCTTTTCTAAAACAACAGTATGTTGGCTTTCCTTAGTTACATATTAGAATCCGTGAGAAAGCTTAGTCTCCTTTAAACTTCTTTGATCAAATGGACCTAATTATCACTGTGTGCAATACCAATTAGTAGAATCACTGAGACTAACTTCTACCTCTGCAAAATTGTTGGAGTACTGGAATATCTCAATAGTAGAATGAATTCTGAGCATGTACAAGGTTCTTGGGTCGATGACCAGAAACAAACACACATGGACACACATGCATGCAAACACAGGTTGCGTGTGTGCATGTGTACACACACACATAGCATGCATGTGCATACACACACACACATCCCAGGTTAATGAGAAACTTTCCTAACAATAGCATATGCTAACAAGTGCTGTTGTGGATACCAAGCATGGTTTGCTCAAATTATTGCCAAACTGTCAAAAGGTATATGGAAATACATAAAACATGGAAAAAAAGTAAAAGAAAATTTGATGTGACGTATGCTCAGTACTAGCAATGGAATTTTATGTCAAGAGACTTTAATGATTACTGGATCGGCTATACGGGTTTTGTTTCGTTATTAACTTTAGTTCATTTGAAAAAAGCTCCCGGCTTACCACTTTACTAACCTAATATTTTTCAGAGCATTCTTTGTTGTAACTGTATTAAATCCATCAGTGTGCTTACATATGGAACTGTCTTGAGTGCTACCCAAGTTACATAGCTACTGCAAATTGTGGAATATTCTAAAGAGTGCAGGAAAGTCAGCCATACAGTGCCTATCAGTTCAGCAGATAGATAATGTTATAAGGTTTGCTCTTTTTCTTATTTTGTGGATCTGACCTTTAACCATCCATGAATTGTGGTAGAACAAGCTACCTAAGAGTATAGTAAGAAAAAGAAAAAAAAATACATTTGTAGAAAAAACACAAAAGCAAAGAGAAAATGAATGCACAAATATTATTCTTTATAGTAAGCTAGTTTCTACTTATTCTAGTTCATTCCCAAGGGCTTGAAACATCATTGTATTCTTATTCTAAATATCCATTTATCGCTTGAATGTAAAATTTCCTCTCTAGACTCATGCATTTGCAGAGTTGAAGCTCAACTCTTAGAGTTGTTAGGAAAAATTGAAGAGCTTCACTGTTGGAGGAGAATCATGGGGTAGGGTAGGAGTGGCTTGAAGTTTTACAGTCGGGTTCCACTTCCTCTTGCTTCCTGACTATAAATGCAGTGTTATTGGGTGCTTTGCTTGAATATTATGGCTTCCAGTTTAGTGTTTTTATTGATTTCTGTGTGTATAAATGAACAGGTCTCTTTTTCTTGTGTCTTTTCTTGTGTTTCTTTCTTTTTGTATGTTTTCTTTAGTTCCAATGTTTTAATTTGTGTTTTATCTTATTTTAATATTATAAATAGTTGTTCTATGGGAAAAGTCATATTATTCCTTGATGATAAGAGGCTTTAAACTCTGAAAATTCAGCAACTGTATTGGCAGTGGTATGTGAATATCCAAACTACATATTGTCTTAAGAATACCTTTCTGAGACTGTGGGAAATGGCACATTTGGCTAATGCTGTATAAGCACAAGGGCTTGGTTAGATTCTCACACTATGTAAAAAGCTGGTCATAGTCACTTATACTTGTAACCCCAATGCCAGCAGGGAAGTGATAGACATAGACAGACCCCTGAGCATATTCTCATGCTCATCCAGCTATATCCATAGGTTTCAAGTTAACTGAGAAATCCTGTCTTAAAAAAAACATGTAAAGTGTGAACAATGAAAAACACCTACACCTGATGTCAACCTCTGGCTTCATACACATAGAAAGACATCTGGAGAGAGAGAGAGAGAGAGAGAGAGAGAGAGAGAGAGAGAGAGAGAGAGAGAGAGAGAGAGAGAGAGAGAGAGAGAGAGAGAGAGAGAGAGNGAGAGAGAGAGAGAGAGAGAGAGAGAGAGAGAGAGAGAGAGAGAGAGACAGAGAGACAGAGACAGAGAGACAGAGACAGAGAGACAGAGAGAGAGAGTATTGTTTAATCAGAGTGGAATTTTGTAGTTTTTGACTGAAAGTAAACCAGTCTTTGTCAATCACTGGATCTAGTGAACTCAAATGTATACATAACTTCTTTGTGTTGAATTTGGACACATTTCCAAAAACTAAGAAGTAAAATAGTCTTAATACTATGCAAACTAGATTTTTTTTTTTAGTTTCTTAGTCTTTTTTTGCAAACTAGATTTTTATTATGCACATTTTTTTTAATCCATCTTCTATTGTACCAAATTAACTTACTCTCTTAGCCCCGTATGGGTTGATGAAACAAAGATTCTTCTTTTAATTAAGTCCAAGGAGAATTTTGCCACATTCTTTGTCTCAAAAAAGAAAATAATAAGTTCCTTTAACTTTAATAAGTTCTTTCAACAAATAATTATTAAGTTCCTTCTGATGAATAGGATTCTGAACACCTTGTTGTTGGGAAGATTATAATGAATCTGTAGATCACAAACAAACTGTGCATGGGTGTGGATATTGCTGGAAAAATGGTCATTATTGCATCCTGCTATACTCCATATATCTCAAACATGAAATCCAGTTCTGTGTGGGATGTGCTAGTATTGGTAGGCTTAACTAAACTTTCATATTAACCAGAAAAATCACTAAGTATTTCAATTTCACTACTTTATGTGACTTATGAAAGATTCCATTCATTAGATAATATGTATTTTTCCCATGTTGAATAGTACAAAATAGCTTTGCATATCTTGTCTTAAACAAGACACACAGAGTTAATACATAGTAAATTCTTAAATCAAAATTGGTTTTCAGGGTATGTGTGTGTGTGTGTGTGTGTGTGTGTGTGTGTGTGAGAGAGAGAGAGAGAGAGAGAGAGAGAGAGAGAGAGAGAGAGAGAGAGAGAGTTCACTGTCACATTTTTATTCTATAACATAGAAGACCAAACACCAAATGAAGAAGGCACATCAATAGCACTGAAGTGCTTGTTTGGAAAGCATTCTTAGGCACAATAATCCCCAACTGCCTTCAGAGGAGTCAGCGATTTAGATTGAGTTTAAGTGCTTTGCAACAGATTCAAGGTCTCCCCTTTCATCTCTTTTAAAAAGAAGACGAGCTTTTGCACAAGCAGTCATCCTATTAGCAGAGGCTACTGTCCTATACATGTATAAAGACAAGCATCTCCCCATGGATAGACAATGGAAAGGAGGCTTGAGTTTGTTTAACAGATTAGTCAGAGTGAGGCCACTGCCATTTTCTTCCTCATTCTTCCTACCCCTGTTTCCACAGAATGCCTTTGGATTATTACTTTTTACCTGAAGATTTATCATGGAAAAAACAATGGTATTATGGCAGTACGAAGACATAGAGGCTTCTCTATCCATAATCAGTGTGACCAGACACCCACTTCCTTTTCATTATTCCACAGCTGCAGTTACGGGGCAGGCAGTGGGAAGCTGGGCCATGTGCTGACTCCCTGAAGGTTTTTAATGTGACTGAGGTGTACTTTGTTCCTCAAACACAAGGGTCCTGTTGAAACAGAGAAGTGGCTATTTTTGTCTAATTGGGTTAGAGTTGAGTTCCCTGTAGGTTCATAAAGAGTGGGAATCCAGACCATCAGCTTTTGAGGTAGGTTCAAATGAAAGAACATAAATGCTTGAAGCTTGCAGAGGTGTTGAGCTATTCCCAAAGGAATTAGACTCCTGTGTTTAAGATGCCCTCTTACCAACCTTACTTCACCATTCAGCTTTTCTTTTGTTAACCAATGCAAAGAAAACTGACCTTTTGTTCCTTGTTGTACCATGAGAGTAGGGTTGTCTAGTGTTTCAGATTTGTGAGCACATACTACAATTTTGTACAGTTTTGTACATTATATATTTAGACTCAAACATCACTCTCCACATCCTGCTTTTAACACCTTTCTAATCTGGAAGAACCAGTTCATTTAAACTCAATTAATCACACTCTATCTGAATTAATACTTGTTTGTGTGGATTAAACTAATGGCTACTTGAAGTCTCACTTGCCATCTTCTGTTCTTTCTCCTGCTGTCAAAGCCCAGTAGTAAGTCCTTGTAAAAAGTAAAAGGAAAGGAAAACTAACTTACTCCAAGATTCCTTGTGGTGATACTGACAGTTTAGGCCAACAAGGTACTGATTGTTGTAAGTCACATATGAAAACTATCTCAAATGGAATTTCTAAGTGAGTATGATTGTTTCAATTTTGAGGTTTGAGAAAATGATGCATTTAATATTCCAGTTTATGAAGTATAATACTACAAAAGCATTTGTTCAACTATGTTCATAGCAGCATTATTTGTAATAGCCAGAATCTGGAAACAACCTAGATGCTCCTCAATGGGAGAATGGATAAAGAACGTGTGGCACATATGCACATACTACTCAGCAGTAAAAAAAAAAATGACATCTTGAATTTTGCATGCAAATGGATGGAAATAGAAAACTCTATCCTGAGTGAGATAACCCAGACCCAAAAAGATGAATATTGTATGGACTCACTCATTAGTGGACTCTAGCCATAAACAAAGGACATTGAGCCTATAGTTCACAAGCCTAGAGAAGCCAAATAATAAGGTTTTCCCAACAAAAAACATACATAGATCCTCCTGGAAATTGGAAGCAGACAAGATAGCCAGGCAAAAGTTGGGAGCATGGGAGCGGGGTTGGGGTGGGGAGAAGGGGAGAGGGGGACAGAGAAGGGAGAAGGGAAAGACTGGGCAGAGCTTAAGGGAGTGGGAGGGTAGAGATGGAGGAAGAGCAGATAGAGAAGCAGGGAAGAAGATATCTTCTTTAAGGGAGCTGTTTTAGTGTTGGCAAGAGTCTTGGCTCTAGAGGGGATCCCAGATGTCCACGGGGATGTCCCCTGCTAGGTCCTGGATGGAAAGGGGGAGGGCCTTGGACTTCCCACAGGTCAGAGTACCCTGCCCTCTCTTAAGACTGGAGGGGGAGGGAGGAGGGGGAGTGGAGGAGTGGGAGGGGAATTGAAGGAGGGGAAGAAGTAGAAATTTTTGAATGGAAAAAAAAATGATCAAGATTCATATAAACCAAAGTTCATCATTGTGTGATGATTAGCCCTCAGGTTATTTTGTTGTTTAGGTTATATTTAATTCATATTTATATATTCAGTTTTCATCTGGTATGGCACCAGACCAACTGGTGTATTGCTTGTATTGGTTTTCAGCTCTGTTAAATAATGTCACTCTGTTGACTGTGATAGGCCATAATGGGAACATTGGCACCATGGACACAGTCAATAATTACAAATTAGGGTGTTTATCATTGCCTCCCACCCCTCCTCCTAAAGAGCTTCTTGATGATCATCTAGTAGTTCCCTCTTTGTGGTGTCCTGTCACGTCTTGGCCTGCGTTGTTATCAGCTGTCCTTTACAAATAACTTTGATCAGCCATGTTACTGGACACACAACTGCATGTTAGATAGGGTTATTTTTTTCAGTGTGTATTTGTTGAGTTAAAAAAAATCACCATATGAAATAAAACAAAAGCATTATCTATTTGCATCCATGAAGTTCTTTTCACAAACAGCTGCATCTTTTGTAATCATAATGTGTTATTTAAAATAACTAAAGTAAAGTTTCACATGATAAAAGAAAACGTTTTTAGAGACAGCACTGAAGTCAAGTTCCAGCTGAGCTACTGTGAATTTGGAACAGTGATTGCTATTTTACAAACTTTAGTTTCTCTCTGTTGATAATATCGTCTATGGATCTATTATGAAGATTTGAGTAAATATCTGGCATGCTGTTTATATTTTGAAACAGCAACACTAATCTTCAGTTGTTGTTTTAAATAAATCACTCAAGGCAATCAGAATTTTCTAAATATGAAATGAATACTAGTTGTCAGGAGGGCAGAATGTCATTTTCTTCAATGGTGCAGCTATGGATAAGTTGACCATCCTCCAATAAATAACCTCCCAACCATGATTGACCAAGCATCTCTAATAAAACTCAGTGGCTTTTGCAGAAGACCATGTTTGGTTCCCATCACTGACAGTGGCTCACAAATTTCTAACTCCTGTTTCAGTGGATCCAATACCTTCCTCTGGCCTCCTCAAGCACCTGGCATGCACATGGTAATGGTACTCATACATACATCACATACCTACATGAAGGCAAAATACTCATACCCATAAAATTAATAAATTGAAAAATACATTTATACAAAATTATATTTATTGGAGGTTTTTTACATTTTTTCACTTTATTGGGAAACAAGAGAAAATTTTATTAGTACAGATTATACTTAGTATGTTGATTTTTTCCTGGGCATGTATCATGCAGTATACTTCTCAATGCTACACCACAGAAGGCAGTTGCAACTCTCAATGAACCCCAGCTATTGGGAAAACCAATGCCATTGTAGTGTTCTGATCACTCTCCTAAGGTATTTATCTGGTTTGGTGTAATTAGTGCATTTTCACCTCCTGATAGCTTCAACTTACAATGTATTTGTTCATATGCGACCCATATAAGTAAAGGACTGTATATACTTGCTCAAACTTATCACATAATTAAATTGGTTACTTTTATTATGTTTAAAATTTGTTTCCATTGTTGTTGTTGTGTAATTTATTAGCTCTTATAAAACCTCAATGAATAAAATTTTCAACTAAGAATTAGAAATCAAGTAGATCTAGCCTACATATTTTGCTTAAAGAAATAAGATATCCTTTTAAATGTCTAGCTACAATTCATGATTATATTTTCCAAACACATTTAAACAGTTTAATAAATTTCAAAAAAATTTCAAAGAATGTTTCTGTGGAGGACACCAGTAGTTAGTTCCCAGCTGCTTAGCCTTGAAATAATCACATAGATTTCTTGAGAGTTTTTCATACTTCTAGTCCTACTTCATTGTTCAATGGTCTTAGCCTCTTCTTTTTTACAGGTTATCCACAGTAATTGATGACTGGACTCCAATACTATTGTAACCAAGTCTCTCCAGTCTCTAGGGATAATTCTATTACACGTTTACCATGAGTTTAAAATGTGCTTTATTAAAAGTGAATGCACATCATATGAGACTATCACTTCTTTGAATCTTCTTAAATCTAACATTTCCACAGCAGGACATTTAACTCTTGCACAGCCTTGGGGATATGTATCATTTGGCAGTTCCTCTAAAGTGACTGGACAAATTGAATTTGGTTGTTTGAAAACCTTAGGCTGTTCCTCTCCAACCATAAAATTTGATGCTGAAATTTATTCTACATTAAATTCCCTGTCTGGGTCTGAAAAAAAATAAATAAATCACTGCTTGGCCCATTTGCTTTAGATTCTTGATGGCTAACTCTTATATTTTAATTTAACCTATCTCCATTAATCTGTACATCACCATAATGTTATAGCCTACTAGTAAAGTTTCAGCACATCTGTCTCTGGTGGTGGCTCTAAGACTTCTCCTTACTCCAACTGTCTTTCTCCTAGCATTCAGCCTAGCTTTCTACACCTAACTAAGTTCTACCTTGCTATAGGCCAAGCCAGTTCTTTTATTAACCAATGGTTTTCACAGCATACAGAAAAGAATTTTACATCATCTCCCCTTTTCTGTTAAAATAAAAAGGAAGGTTTTAACTTTAACACAGTAAAATTACATATAACAAGACACATATCAAGCAAGAATTATAGTTATAATATTTATATATATTTTATGTTTTATCATAACTAAGGAAAACTGTATTACTACTATCTATTCTTCAACTCCATCAAAGATTCCAGAAGGATATATTATACCTAAGTAAACAGAAAGAACATTGTAAGCAATTTTCAAATCTCTAGAATTGCTAGAGACATTTTGCTGCCTAGACAGTCACCCAAAGTTCTTCTGTACCATTGGGTACATCTTCAGCCTACAGACCCATAGTATTCAGCAGAATTTTCCATGAAATAGGAAATTTCAAAGACAGTTCCACCTATATTGGCAGTTTGTCAGTCATTTTTTTTTTTCTGTGTCCTGCAGAATGTCCAGCAGACTCTTTCATGAAACAGGAACCCTGAAAGATTGTCTTACCTTTATGCAAGTTCAGCAGTCATTTCTCTGTGGGTCCTGCATGTCTAGTTTATCAAGCAGTCCAGACAAGAGCAGTTTCTTGCCCAAATTGCTAACCAGCTCTGTAAGGAGCCTCTTTGATGCCTATCTTCCTTTTGAAGTAGATTGGTGTTGCCAGGAGCAAATGTGTCTCACTCTCATAAAACATTTATAGACAATATTTGGGAATATGAGCAATACTCTCTCCAAACTGCTTCCTGCTTTTTGTTTGGTGAAGTATTTTCTTTTTGAGGGGTGTTCAAGGCAACCTATCAGGGGATCTTGGTCCATCAAACCACATTAGTCTGGAATAAATCCACAGGTTATCATCCTCTGTAGAATAAAAAGAACCTTTTTTCCAAAGTCAAGATACCTTTATAATATATGTGCTGGTTTGGCTTAGTAGCCCATACAATGAAATGTCTTTCTGTACTTAGCTGCTTCACAGTCAAAAAATTCAGAGCCGGTTGGTGGTGGCGCACGCCTTTAATCCCAGCACTCGGGAGGCAGAGGCAGGCGGATCTCTGTGGGTTCGAGACCAGCCTGGTCTACAAGAGCTAGTTCCAGGACAGGCTCCAAAACCACAGAGAAACCCTGTCTCAAAAAACCAAAAAAAAAAAAAAAATCAAAGAAAACACAATAATATACATAATCTGGACTCTCTGTGAATTTTCCATCTCTTTGGGGCTTATTTAAATTTATCTTTACTCCTTTAATCTATGATTGTTTGTACTCTTACTCTTTAAAGACTTTGTTATATATTTATTTATTTGTTTTTTTAAGACAAGATTTCTCTATAGCTGTGGAGCTTATCCTGGAACTAGCTCTTGTAGACCAGGTTGGCCTCAAACTCACAAAGATTCACCTGCCTCTACCTCCTAAGTACTGGGATTATAGGCATGCACCACCACCACCCAGCTTATTTTATTTTTATTTTAATAAATAATTTACTTAAGTTTTTATACTCTTTTTCTTCTCTTTCCCCAAGCCTATGTATAATTTTAAAACACACTGTGACCCATTTAGAGGTCTTTTATGTCTGGATTTGTCTTTATTGCATATCTGTAATTATTTTCTGACCAGAAAATCTTAAATTGCTAAGCCCTTCTTATGAACTTATTCCGCACTATTGGTAGGGAAAATATGGCACAGCTTGCTTTCCCCACCCAGTCCAGCATTGTTGTAGGAGTGTCATCTATCTATCTGTTGTTTTCATTGGTTAATTAAATAAAGAAAACTGCTTGGGCTGATAGGTCAGAACATAGGTAAGTAGGGAAGACAGAACTGAATTCTGGGAGGAAGAAGGCAGTGAGGCAGACACTATAGCTCTCCTCTCTAAGATGGACACAGGTTAAGCCACCACCTTGTGGTGCTACACACATTATTAGAAATGGCTTACTCAAGATGTGAGAGTTAGCCAGTAAGAAGCTAGAGCTAATGGGCCAAGCAGTGTTTAAAAGCAGTGTTTAAGCAGTGTTTAAAAGAATACAGTTTCCATGTAATTATTTTGGGTAAAGCTAGCTGGTGGCCAGGAGCCATGTGGTGGGATGCGGCCTGCTGTTCCACACTACACAGCATGCTGGAGCTGCTCACTGCTCCCCAACTCTTGACACACAGAAAGTCTATGTTTCCACCAAGCAAGCCATAGCACATTGCTCACAAATCCCATTCAAATGCTTGATCTCCTGACAGAGTCAGAGGTCATGCAAGGAGCATGACCCAGAAAGCCAGCATTTCAAAAAGGCACAGTTTTTATTTCTGCTGCCACTGAGTCAGAAAAAACGTCTTTTAAAGGAGCTGCAACACACTGCCAGCAAACAGCAAGAAGCTGTGTTAACCTCTATATTTTTGTGTGGTGGCACATGCCTTTAATCCCATTGCCTGGGAGGCAGAGGTAGACAGATCTCTGTGAGTTCAAGGTGCTGTAGCACATACCTTTAATCCCATCACTTAAGATGCAGAGGCAGGTGGATATCTTTGAGTTCAAAGACAGCCTGGTCTACAGAAGGAGCTCCAGGAGAGCCAAAGATATACAGGGAACCTGTTTCAAAAAGTAAAAGTAAAAATAAAATAGAGGTTAAAATAAAGCCATGTAAAGATGAAAAATACAGGAAGACTCTTGATACTTGTTATTATGCTCTCTTTGAATTGTTTGAATACTGAGGAAGGAGCAACAGCTGCTAAAATATATTTGTTTATAAATGCTGCTGAATTAACCTGAGATAGGTATTTTGAAAATACCTTGACTTCAAAATTGAAGTGAAAGTGTATGTTACTATGGAGAAGAGATTTTTGCTTTCGTTTCCTCAGGAAATGAGAGACTGTGGATTCATTCTGAGTTAAGAAAAATCAGGTTTGATCAAGGAAGACCACCTGATGGTCCATATGTTTGAGTTCTACATCCAGAACAGATTCAAGACCACTGCCTGAGATGATTAAGACTCACAGGATACTCCAGTCAGGACTTGATCATAATTCTAAATTTTCTTTAGGTCCCCATAAGATTAAAAGTGCCCCCAACCAGCAGGAAGTAGGCTGGAAAACTATGCCCACATTCCTAAAAAAATGGACTATGGGTGTTCTTGTTAAAAAAGAAAGAAAGAAAGAAAGAAAGAAAGAAAGAAAGAAAGAAAGAAAGAAAGAGGGGGAAGTGGTGCTGGAAAATTGTCTATATTCTCTCAATTATGTTTTAAATAAATGCTAATTGGACAGTAGTCAGGCAGGAAGTATAGGTGGTACAACCAGACAGGAAGTAGAGGCAGGTCAATGAGAACAGGAGTATTCTGGGAAGAAGCAAGCCCATTCCTCCCTATTCCTGCCCTGACATAGAAGAAGCAAGATGTAACCTACCCCACTGAAAAGGGTGGCTAACATAGATAAAAATAATGGGTTAAAATAAGTTATAAGAGTTAATAAAAGCCTGAGATAATAGGCCAATCAGTTTATTATTAACATAGACCTCTGTGTGATTTCTTTGGGGCTAAACAGCTGTAGGAACTGCTGAGAATATAGATACCAGGCAGGACAGAAACCCCATGAACATTTTTGTGTCCAAAATTCTTTTCCAAACTCTCTCAGGTTTTAGGTGGATTTTAGTTAACCACATTCGTGTCAATTTGTTGGAGAAGGCTGCTAATTAGTTTCTGGCTGCTTAACCCTGATATAATCACACAGAAATTGTATTATTTAAATTTTAGCTTGGCCCATTAGCTCTAACTTTTTAGTGGCTAACTCTTACATCTTAATTTAATCCATTTCTATTAATCTGTGCATCACCATGAGGTTGTGGCGTATCAGCAAAGTTTTAGTATACCTGTCTTTGGCGGTGGCTCCATAGCTTCTCCTTATTCCACCTTTTTTTCTCCTAGCATTCAGCCTAGCTTTCCACACCTAACTAAATTATACCTTGCTATTGGCTAAGCCAGTTCCTTTATTAACCAATGGTTGTCACAGAATACAGAAGGGAATCCCACATCATGGTTCTTCAGAAAAAATATACAAAACAAGTGATAATGTAGCAATTTCATTCCAAAGCAGTTGTTCTTAAACAATAATATAAAGAAGAATTACAAGAGAAGCCAGATACGTACATACAAGTACATGCATATATATATGATACATATGTATGGATACATTATTGGTACTTCTTCTATCAAGTTAAAATCTAGGGAGGAAAAATAGAAAGGAGTAAATAAAGGAAGATGAAAATGGATAAATGGTATGCATTAAAAGAAGGAGAAAGAAATAGAAAGGTATATTTTTGGAAAATTTATATATATATATATTGAATGCCATTTGATATTTCAAAGTCCTAGCAGTGTTAAGCTTAACATCTTTTCACCACTTTTTTGCATCTTGACATTTGAAAGGTAGGCTTGGATACTTAGTTAGATTTAGCTCTTGTGACACATCACCCTTATGGAAATTATGCCATAAGTCAAAATAAAAAGTCAAGTCTGATTTTCTCAAGAAACAATGATACAGTACATAACGACACCAAGTCAGCATCATAAAGCAACAGTTTCAGTGAATCCAGCACTTTCTCTGGCCTCCTAAAGTACCTGGCATGCATATGGTATACATACTTAGATCATATATATACATGATGACAAAGCACCCATACACATAAAATTAATAAATCTTCTATCTTTAGTCAGCTACCTCACCTACAACATAGAACCTGTCAAAGGGGTATGAAATGATCAAACACCACAGTCACCAAGTACATGGAAGCACTGTTGGCATACAAGAGTTCCTCACTAGTCCCAAATGGAATATAATAAAGGTTTATTTATCTAGTGGTAAACTAAACAGAAGGAGTAGTGATCCACAGTCCTCCGTGTGTAATTGGTACTGGAACAAAATCAGCAGCCAAGAGGCCTGAACACGCTTTACATCTGCATTTATAGTACATAAAACCACTCCCAAAGTGGGCCAGTATCTTAAAGGCTATTGACTGAAGGAGTTCCCACAGCAAAGTACCACAGTCGAGTGCACTATATGTAGTTATTATGACCTTTATTTAATGCTCTGCTATTAGTGAAAGAAGCATAAAGAAAAGTCATTGATATCCTGAGAGGCAAACACACTAAAGCTCCTTTCCTTTAGCATGTGTGTCATAATATTTTCATGCATAACTACAGAATGATAAAAATTTTCCAATAGCTGTTTGACTTAAAAATGTATGTAAGATTTTATGGACCAACCTGTCATCAGTAAAGGTGCACTTAGAGGTCTTTCTCATTTGTGAATAATCCTTTCTAAAATAACATGATCTTTTATTTAGTTGAAACTTAGTATTTATAGATTTGGTTTTGTTATGTAGCTCTTGCTGGTCTGGAACTTGCAGTGTGGACAAATTTGCCTTGAGATTACAGAGATCCAACTGCCTATGCCTCTGCTTGGTGAGTGCTGAGATGAAAAACATGTGCCACAAATCATGGCATACTGTATGGGAACATAGATTTTTATAGATTTACATTTTTTATTTTGTACCTAGATATGCTTCTTATACCTTGGATTAGCACAGCTCATTTGAAAGTACATTATTAAATTTCTGTAAGCTCCCCCAAATCTTACATATTTAATTTTGAACATGAAAATTGGGGCCTTAGATATGAGAGCAAAAAGTGACTTGGGCAAGACAAGTACTTTACTTCTGACCTGTAACCCCAGCAGTATCTTAACTCAATAGCAACATTTTACTTTGCTTTCTCAACTATGAACGGTGATGTGTGTCTGTAATTCCATCTCTAAAGAAGGCAGCGGGGAGAGGATACTGAGTCTCAGGAGAGCCAGAAGAGCAGAGGGAGACTCGAATGAAAACAAATTTGCAAAATTCTTTCCTGAAAAGTGTATATTTAGAAACTACTAAAAAGTTACCATATTGTATGAGTAAACCATCTGTCAATATTTTGAAGAGCTAGCTTACTGCATGATTACAAAACAATGCAACAGATATTACAGAAACAAACACATCAGAAACGTGTCAGTCAGGACATAGCCCTGATGTAGAGAACACTGTAAATATCCAATGCAAATAAATATAGGGGTTCAGCAAATCAGACAATGTAATCACTTACAAAATGAAAAAGAGACCAGAAATAGCGCAGATTGTCTTGTTTTCTTTTGTATGGTTCTAACCAAACTGCTTGGAAATGACTTAGTTTGGATGAAGCACTTATTTTGACTCACAATTTAGGAGGGTTTAGTTTATAACAGTTTGCTTCCATGTGCTTGGGTGGAGCATCATGATAGTAGGAATGTGTGACCACGAGCAACTAGCATCTTGACAGAGAGGATAGGGATACAGGGGAGGGGGAGCCAGACAGATATGGACAAGGTTCTTCCTAATACCTGCTTCTGTGACTCACTCCAGCTAGGCTTTCTCCCAAAGTTTCTATAACCTCTTCAAATAGTGCCATCCCTGGGTACCAAGGATGCAAAACATGAGCCGATGGAGGCCTTTTGAGGCTGAACTATAGCAGATGAGCAGCAGCAAACTCAGCTACCCTACCTAGTCCCTGTGGGAGCTATAAAAACTCTGGCAGTTAACTATTGTCCGTCAGTCGTCCCAAGGCAAATTACTGGGAAAGAATGTGGATCCTATATTTCCTTGGCAATGAATAGAAACCAGAGTTCATGGAAACTCACAGACTCTAAATAAAACTAGGTCCTCTGCATGCGGGCTACAATTGTGTAGCAAGGTCTGGCTCAGGGGTCCCTGACAGTGGGACCTGGATCTATCCCTGGTGTATGTACTAACTTTTTGGAGCCCGTTCCCTATGGTGGGATGCCTTGCTCAGTCTTGATGCAGGGGAGAGGGCCTTGATCCTGCCTCAGTTTAATGTGCCAAGCTATGCTGACTCCCCATGTGAGGACTTACTCTTTCTAAAGAGTGAATGGGATGTGGGTTGGGGAGAGAGGAGGAGAGGGAGAGGGGACTGTGGTTGGTATGTAAAGGGAATTAAAAAAAAACATAGAAATTACTTGCAAGAGTTACATATTCAGATAAAGTCATAGGTCATATAGATATACATGTATTTATTTATATATTTTGATGTTGTTCTTAGAGCCAGCAGATATCTCAGTGGATGAAAACCCTTCTTCAGTTTCCTCTGATCTCTACATATACACTTGATATGGCATGTCTGCACCCAAAAACATGCATGCAGAAGCAAAACCAAAATAAATAGATGCCATGTAATGTTCTCCTTTTGAGAAGTTCTACTCTCACTCAAATCCTGGTGTCATTACTCATCATTCCTCTATGCTCTATTTTCATTGTTTTACTACTCAAACAAGAAAAATCTTTCCCAGAGCCCATGAATAGCATGAGTTCATTCATGTTCTGGTTTACAGTCATAATCACTGCACATGATATCATGAATGGAACTGCCTGTGCTGTGAAATGTGAACCACCAGATGTGGATTGCCAGGAGATGATCTATCTATGCTAGAGAGTTTCCAGAGCATTCCCATTTGGTGAGTGAAGGATGGTGTAGCTGGGAGTATATGCATAATCAGAGGCCTCAAAGGCTATAACAAGCTAAGAGACATTCATGACTCAAGGTTTAGCTGCTAACCCTTTTTGGGCTTTCCTGTAAGGCTATATAATTGTGATATGGAGTGAGAGTTGATATTTTTGAACTCTTTACTATGTGCTGGACACTATGTGGGGATAGTAAATGTATTCTCTAAGAGTTTGTGAGGTACATATATTTAACATGATTTAATGCCTATTTTCTCTTCCTTACAAATGAATATCCCAGGTATTTTCAAACAAAATTACCCATGGCTTTATTTTTGCATTATTATTCTTTGTTTTATCTTTCCCACTTATTGCTGGTTTTATGTGCATATTTTTGTGAGAAACTTTTAAATTTTGGCAGAATAAGAAAGAATCTAATGAACAAAATTTGGCTCAGAAGAGCACTGGGAATTGCACAAGATACTGAACACTTTTTGAACATTAAGTATTTCATTAACCTTAGTTCTGATTTCAAGTGCCAGACAGCAAGGACTCTCAGGATATGTTTGTGTGGGCATGCATGCACATGCACATGTATGGTTTCATTTCAGTTAAGCTCATAGAATATGTGTGTCCAGTTATATATCATTAGGACATTTGGATTGTGACCCGTTACTTTTCTTCCTTTGAATAATTTATAATTTTTTCTTGCAAACAAGCATGGCTATTCTAAGAGAAACTCTGTATTTCACATTTGCTCTATTTAGGGTCCCCATTCATTTGCATATTATATTTTTACGCAGTGAGATATTTACATTTAAAGGACACTTTTTAGTGACTAAAACTGTATACATTTGTAAGTTCTCTTTACATTTTATATTGATTTCTCTGCACTTGTATTGTGTGTTTTATTATATGACACAATACATAGAAGTTGTAAGACAAGGCAGTCCTCTGACTCCCACAAGAATGTTTTAATTGTAGAAGCCTGACATTTCTAACAATACAGCCTCAGTACTTTGCTTTTTAAAAAAAAAATAAACTGTTATCTCTAATTTCAAAGTAATCTTTTTTCCCTTAGAACAATGACATTGTGGGAGTATCACCGTAGTTTCTCAACAATCCTTATCAGTGGAAAACAAGTTTGTAGGTTGCTGGGGACAGTGTACAACACTCACCAGGGACCAAAGCAGATAACAGTGGTCTCTGTGGCCTTGGAGTCTTAATGATTATTTTGTGTAACTCGAATCTGCTACAAGCTAAGGAACAAACAACATCTGATACCTACAAGGGGTGGTTGGTAATTTTTACAGCTGTTATTATCGGTAGAGCAATGTGACTCTGGCAACCACAGAACAATGAGACAGCATGTATAAAGTAAAGCTGATGCCTTGAGGTAATTCTCCTTTGCAAACACAAAAGCATTTGGTAATCTAACGCTAATGTGTCTCCACGATAATATATTCATGTCTTGAACACTGAAGTTTTTGTTTTCTGCTAACATATTCCTTCCAGCACTTACGTTTCAACCTAGCACTCAATTATATATGCATGAGTTCATGTTTTAACATCGTGTGTTTTATTCATACCCTTCTCTGCACTTGATGGAGCACTTAACCCCACAGTGTAGTATTTATCTCTGTTGAGCATTGTGTTCATACAGGTACAAGTTTAGTCCAGGACTTTTTGAACACAAAGTAATTATAGGTCAGTCTACCTGCCAGTACTGAATATATTTAACAAAAGAACATTTAGTTCAAAGGGAAAACTTATCTAGTATCTCTCTCTCTGTTTGTGTGTGTGTGTTTGATTACCTTGAGACTGGTGAAAGTAACACTTGAAGTAGGAGAAAGAGGCTTTGGGAGGCAAATACCCTAACATAGTCTTAGTTTAAATGATGGGTTAGCATATCAATTGATATAGTCAAAACAGATCTGTGCTCCTTTAAGTAGACCAGACTAGGATTTTCTATCAATTGATATGCTAACCCAATCCAATAGTATAATGGGTTAACTATCAAGCCTTTGACAGTGTCCCTTGGGGAAACAGTTCAAATCCAAGTTATAGCAGAAGGGTTGTTTGCAATTAGCTACTGATGGTCCTCTTCCCAGACACCAGGAAACTGGGTCCATATTTGATGAATTAAGTGACTAATATCTTATTCTTGAACATGTGAACTCTGCCTTTCTAAACGTATGAAGGTTTATACATGTGTGTGGTGTTTTATAGAGTTATGGCGCTTTCTCCTATATGTTTTCTACATCGATCTTTTCTCTAGACTGCAATCTGTGACACTGTTGCTTAAATTAATTCTGTGACACATGCCACTCATTTGCTTAGTCTTGATCCAAGAAAGCGCCACAGCTATCTGCTAAGTTTTTGTTTTCACAAACATTACAGTGCCAAATCTGTATATTCTTACATGTTCTTTGACCAAATATATTTTAAACATCTTGAACCACAGATTTCTAGAAGAAAACATTTTATATGTCATCACTAAAATGATACAGAAGAAGCAGGTAACCTTCCTGTGTAATTCAGAAATATTCTCTTTCTTTTTAGTGGGGGATTGAATCTTTTGTAACCTCCTTAAACTTTTGTTACCTTAGTAATTTAAAGCGACAAGTTAAATGCTAATGCAATGGAGAGGGGTGAGCAAGTGGTCAATGGCTAGCCTGCTCTGACTACATAATGCAGTAGAAATTGCTAAAATATGCAGGCCCCGTGTAATTTTGACAGAAAACAGTTTTCTGCTGGGCTTTATATCTCCCTGGGTGATATTAAAAAGCAGGGATATTGTAAGTACCACATTTCTTAGGAAGAAACTTAAGAAACCTCAACAACCTGGATGCACTTAGAGAAATAAAAATTGGAGCATCTGGAAAGTTCATGTTTCTGTTCTCAAGGACATATTTAGTGGTAAAATCTAATATTGAATTTTGATGATACACCACTCCATTTCCATAGTCATAGTAGATAGACACCCAAATTTTCTGTTTAGTCCTGTATCTACTAATGCAAAAACAATCCATAAAGTTTAAGCAGTTATTTACTTATATAATTGTATGCTGTGAGAGAAGAGAGTGAGCATATGCATAGTTAATGTGGCTCTTTAAGAATTCAAGTTAGTATTTGTTTCAGTAAATTTGATGAAACTCAAGTTCTCTTATCTGTCAAGGTGTAGTTGAGAAACACAAGCCTGCCAAAACCTCCCCTTGAAAAGAAATTTTGCCTTTTGATCATGTCCTTTGCATTTTTATGAATTATTCCTCAGTTTTTGAATGTCACAGATAAAGCCAGATCACTGTTGAGCTATGCTGTACTTTTCCACAAAGAAAAGAAAAGAACACCTTGTCTTCTGAGTGCATTCAGTACACCATATCAGGGCTCAGAGCACATCCACCCGTGTATTTGCACAGGCAGTACAAAATGAGTTTTAGGAGTGCTGGTGAAAGTGTGGGTGACTCTGTGTGTGTGTGTGTGTGTGTGTGTGTGTGTGTGTGTGTGTGTGTAAGAGAGAGAGAGAAAGAGATAGAGAGAGAGACAGAGAATAGCTACTACCAAGCGTTACAAAGTTTACAGCAGGGTTCAGAGACATTAAGAAGGCCTATTGGAGACAGAGAGGTGATATAGAGGGAGTCACTACAGTTGCTTAAGGAGTTGAGGGCTGCAGGACTGAAGTATAGTGCTAATGCTGTCCTTGGTTTATGTGAATGAGCTAATGGATAGTAAGAAGTTTATTCAAGTAGACTATGGCAGCAGTTGGAACCAAGCAGAGCTGAAGCCCTGGGGACATTCAAAACTTCTGTGCTTGTTGATCCCCTGACAGACTTATCAGGTAATCAGATGACATTTGTTGGGGCCTTCCCCATGTCAGTGTTATATGTCTCCTTTCTTATAGGCTCTTGATGGGGGTTTTGAAATGCTTTTCTATCTAGAGTCATAATGCGGCCTAAGGAGAGCCCAGGTTTTCTAGGATAATTTTAATAATCATATGCACTTTATGATCACAATCTACTTTGCTAAGTTTATTGGTGATTCCATTTCTCTTCTAGAAGTAAGTCATTTGCCAAGTCTATGCCTTCATAGGTGGTGATACGCTTTCATTCATCATTGAAGAGGCACCCTGCTTCTGTATTTTCAACCAAAATGAAACCCATAACTATAAGACAGAAATGGGCAACACACGAGTTCCTAACACTAGATGAAGAACTCCAGGCCATTAAATGTTAATGGCTACTGAAAGAAAGAGAGTCAATCTTCCCTAGGGATGAGTCTTAGATAGGTTATCCAATCCCAAGTAGTCATCCCTAAACATATATACACCCTAGCTACACTAAATATGCTCAACAGGTGAGATATATGTATACATATACATATATATACATACATATACATATATATGTGTGTGTACTAACACACACATGTTTATTATGTATGTGTTTATATATGTATATACATAAAATGAATAAAAATGTCAATGAGATAGATTGTATTTAAGATATTCTTTGATAGGCAACCATTAACAAGTATATTTTTATATAACTTAAAATCAAGGCATTTATTTTAACAACCAAGAGTAGTAGTAATTATTGTTAGTTGTTGGAAGAGATGTTACAACTTATCACAATTGATGCTATATATAACATATATATGTACATATATATGGCAAAAATTGTTCATATATTTTTATAGTAACACAATAATTGATAAATAGGTCATGAATCTGAGATGGAGTTGAGGGTGTCATGGGAAGAGAGAGAGTATAAATGATGTGAATACAGTATACATAGTAAATGCAGACAATTCTCAAATAGAATGTTTTTAAAGATGGGATCATCCAAAATAAGACACAGCTGATAGCCATTATTTTATAAAATACCGAGTAACTTAGAGTAGTAGGTAACAGCCTACTCTCATCACTCAACCAGATAATTGTTGACCCTGTGCTATGAATGTTTCTACCATTTGTAATCATATTTGCGCTGTAATTAATAGGGGAGAGGTGGTATAAAGTAGATTATGCCTAATGAAGGTATATCTGAGTAACATTCTAATCTCTATTATTTCTTGGTTATGCAAACAACTTATAAAAAAGTTTAATATTTAATTAAATTTAATGTTTAATTAAAATAATTTTAGTTGTCAAAATTAAGGAAATTCACTGTCATAAATTGTACTTAAGGTAAACCAGCAATTCTCTGATAGGCAGTCACTATTATGCATCTTTTTTTATGTAGCATAAAATCAGATCATTTTCTCTAATAACCAAGTGTTGTATTAATTACTTTTAGTACTTTGTGAATATGTCACAAGTTATCAAAAGTGATGGCAAAATCTCTAAAACAAATGGATTAATATTCTTTATCAGGAGAGAAGGGAAAATGAAGTAAGAACTAAATACAACATAATAATTTTTTATGATATTGGAATAGATGCTTATATGAGCACTACAATCATTCTTTCTCTGTCTCTGTCTTCCTCTCATTCTATGTGTGTATTGTAGAATAATTGTCCTATTATAACTTACTCTCATTTAGGAGGCCAATTATTTAAATAAACACCATGAAGGAAATGAAGAGATTTACCGTGGATGAACAGTGAAAAAGTAAATAAGTAGTACTCTGTGGAGAAAAAAAAAAGAGGAATTTAATCTAGAAAAACTTGAGCCTAAGCCAGTTAACATATTTACTTTGTGCAAAACGATTTTCATAGCAATGGGAATTTGGAAGTCTCCAAGCAATTTAATTCTAACATTTTATCTTATTTCCTAATATATTTCATCTTGATAAGAGGCCAGACTTCCTTGTGATATCAGAAGATATAAATATCAATAGATAAAATTTTGCCAGAGAATATATTTTAAGTATAGAAAAAAATGGCATATTGGATATAGCATGGGATTTTGAGCCAAGCAGACTGTTCAAATTCTAGCTACCATTTAATAATAACATTGTAGTTTGGAAAATCATTTAACCTTTGTAACCCTAGATGTTTTATTTTTAAAATTAGGGGGAAATGCTACTTTACAAGAACTAAATGGCAAGCAGAGTATAATGTTGTGCTTTACCTTTCAATGGCCACTCATTTCAATTAAGGATAAGAGATAACTTTGGCCCTGTAATCACAGTAATGAAATAAGCAGAGTAGTACTATGGAGCTATGCCCATGGTGGCAGTAGTAGAGCCACTAATGTTCTCTAGTAGAAGGAGGCCAAAGAGCTTCTCTTAACTGCAATTCTACTAACTTCTCTGTCTCCTGCTTCTCAGATGCACAGGGGTAGTCTTGGAAAGTGCTCCATTTCAGAAATGGAGAGTTAGCTGAAGGTGACATAGTAACTTCCAGAAAGTCATCAGCCATGGTGAATGGGACTTTTCAGTGCTGGGTTTGTTTTTGAGTCACCCATATTTTGCAAGCCACCTTTTCACACGTGCTCCTGTAAGGAAACTCAATACACTCATTGTTTCAACTTGGTTAGAGTTCATAGTTACTGTTGTATGTCCTAGGTCCCTTATCTGGGATAAATAATCATTTGTTCATGAATTTCTGGGAAGAATCACTCAAAAACTGTACATATGTATACATCTATATAACTATTTCTTAATTAATGCCAAGTCTTCATATTTACTAGCAGAGACAATGTTTTGAGAATAGTAATTTTTACATTTTTATTTTGTATTTTAAATTGATTGTTAGTGTCTGTAAACTCATGTCTTAGGAAGACTTTTCTTGCTTTCTTTAAAACACTAAGCAAAAGCTAAGCAGTTATAGCACATGTCTTTAATCCCAGCACTCAGGAGTCAGAGGCAGGAGGACCTCTGTGAGTCTTAAGCCAGCCTGATCTGCAAAATGAGTTTCAGGACAGCCAGAGCTGTAAACACAGAGAAACACTGTTTTGAGAAACCAGAACAACAGCAATAGAAACCCAAACAAACAACAACAAAAACCTCAACTAACCAACCAAACAAACTAACTAAACACAAAACAATCAACACAATTTTAATTAGGAGGTTGGAGCATTCGTTTCCCCATGTTGAGGAAGCACATGACCCTGCTTAAGAAGAAAAAGTTCTGTATTAACACATTTCTAAAAACCCAGATGCCTGAAATTTGAGAGAAGTTGGCTTAAGAAATATTTCCTTATGGAATATCTAGTCTTTTCTTTTTTCTCTTTCTCTCCCTCCCTCCCTCCCTCTCTCCCCCTCTCTCTCTCTCTCTCTCTCTCTCTCTCTCTCTCTCTCTCTCTCTCTCTCTCTCCCTCTCTCTCTCCCTCCCTCCCTCCCTTCCTCTGTGTATGTGTGTGTATATTTCTATCTTCTTTCTCTCTTCCATTCTTTCTCCTTCCCTCCTCTCCCATCCCCCTCTCTTTCCTCCCACCTCTATTTCTTTCTTTTTTTATTCATTATGGACACATGTGTGTGACTGTTTATCAGAGGTGCTGAACACATGAGCTTACGCCTAGAGATCAGAAGAAAACAACTCCAGTTGGTTCTCTCCACTCTTTAGTCCAGAGGAAGAAACTCAGGTTATCAGGATTGGAGACACATACATGCACCCATTGAGATACCTCATGAACCCTGGAAGATTTTATTACCTAAACACATGTTGTTGTCATGTAAATATCACCTAAATATTCCCCATGCCACCAGTATTTGCATTTCTCCAAATTCTTAAAGGTTAAATCCTTCCCAATATGAATGTATTTCCCTCTCAGGTCTAAGAATAAATAAATAAATGATTAAGTATAAATAGTGTAAAAAAGGGAGTGGTAGAAATTGTGAAAAATGGGAGAGTTTGTACCCCTGCTAGTAATTCTGACAATAAATTCTAATAATAGTGTTAAGCCATTTTCCTTAGGAGCACAGGTGACTAGGTATCTAAGACTGGTTGACATTTTTCAAAATATTTGAAAATTTTAATGGTTTAGTGTATTCTTTAGGTCATTACAGAATGCAATGAGAAAGTTAATATTTCTCAATACTAACACATTGGAGTGTACTAAAAGCATGCTTGACTAGGTATCAGGGACGTATTTTGGTGGCTGTTGGAAAAAGGCAGTTGAGTAGAAGAGAATGCTCCCTGTCTCAGAAAGACGAATTGTAAAGTAGGTATTCCGATCTCCCTGTTGCAACAGGGTGAGATTCAGAAAGCCCTCCTTTCTTCTTGTCTGTCCATGCTTGTTTGCCATTGCTTGGTTTTCTGTGCTCTGCCTTCTACATCATATTTTCTCCTGGACCATTACATTCCTTAATTTATTACTTCAGCTTATCTCATGATTTGTACTGCTTGGCCTTCAGATTAATCTCTTTAACAGGGAGACTATTGGGTCTCCCAATTATCATCCAGTATATTTGCTGTTCTTTTGGGAAAATTTTATAATTTGTCAAACACAGATCTATAGCCCATTCACATGCAGGATTCACCAGGTGTGATCAAGCATGGTTGATTTATGGCACTGTATTCTCTCTGAGTCAGTCACAAAGATCCCCATGGTTGAGGAATAAACTTTTAATGGAAACTCATATATCCTACAAAAATGTATTTTAGTTTGTAGCATCTTGTATGGCAGTAGACAGGCTGATGCTATCCATTCCTCAGTATGCCCATATGAAAGTGAAGGCGTAAGTCAAAAACAATCCCACACCAGTTTAGAATTATGATTAATAGAATGATTATTTATTTAAAGGGGAAAAAAACTTACAGATCCCCGTCCCAGACAACGGCCCTCTGCGCAATCAGGAAGGAAGTCTAGTCGCTGGAAGTGGAGCAGGAAGTAAGAGAGAGCGAGAAGGGAAGTGGCAGCTTTTTTAAAGGGAGAGAGACCACGCCCCAATAAGCTGGTATCTCAGCGGCTATTGGCTGGAGGAGCAGAAGGACCTCCCGCAACACCCATAAGTTTCTACAATGTCAAAATGATTCATATATATTCAGATGAGCAATATAAAATAGTATTTGGTATTTTATTCATTATTACTTAACTTAAATGTTTCTCAATATCTTTTCATCCTTTATATGATTTATATCATGGATGCTAAAACTCCATTTAAAGCAGGGATAACATTTTAAGGTAGAAGTGCAAATTTCCATATTGTTACACACAAGGCTTGTGCTCATAAAAGTTCTGTCATGATTGAAGTAGAACTATTGAATAGTTTAATGCAGAGAAGTGGGAGAGCAAAATATCAAATCAATTATTAGGAGAGATTTATATGAAGTGCCATTTTTGTGAAGTGACTAAAGCATCTGTCTTGAATGCTTGATTTCTAATTAGCGATGAATCTCTAGATGGAGTGAGTTATGCACAGGTTTAGATAGAAAAGAATCTTTATATAAGAAACTTTAGAATGGAAAGTTTGTCCCAGTTCTCATCTTTCCATATCTAACATTTTCTTCCTCTTACTGCCAAAGTGAAGTAGACTTCACATTTTTGAAAAATTTTAATAAGTAATTTTGAACTTATAAAGCTATTGTTGAAGTGCTTGAGAAATCCAAGTGGAAACCTGTTAATTTATAAGCTTTTGAAATACAAACACACTCACACTCACCACACACACATAAACACATAGTGACATTTCATTTGTATTTTAATAAATAAAGCTTGCCTGGAGATCACAGAGTAAAATAACTCCACTGGTCAGCCTTAAAGACCAGGAAGTGGTAATATACACCTTTAATCCCAGTAGCCACACTAGTTGCTATAGAAAGCAGTTTGTGAATGTCTTTAATCCCAGTGGTGCATTCCTTTAATCCCAACCCTGGAGAGGAATATAAGATGGAAGGAGACAGCTCACAGAAACAGACTCACTTTGAGATCCCTGGAAGCAAGATCATTATTTTCAGACTGAGGTCGAGGTAAGAACCAGTGGTTGACTGCTTTGCTTTGCTGGTCTTCAGGTTGAACCCCAATATCTATCTCTGAGTTTTTGTTAATTGTGCTCCACACACACATTCTTAAAAAAAAAGAGTTTAATTGGAATTACATTATCATTCAAAGAGAATACTGCTATTCCCAGAAACTATAGGTCACCAGTAAGTAAAAATTAGTTGCCTCCCGTGGAACAATTTCCTCTAATTTGTTGGTTAGAGGTATCTTCAAGACCCCCAAAGTAGTAGAGTTTAATGTCATTGTTTTGGATTGCCCACTACAGCTTGATATAAGATCCTGTTGATAGAGATGAAATATTCACTGGTAACAGAGCAGTTATATCAAGTTGTTTCTGAGAAAGAGGAATACTAGCTGGACGGCTTTCATAGTATTTAAAGGTGCTATGTAGACTGCTGGGGTGGGGGTTCCATCAATAGTCTTACCTAGCTTTAACACCTGCAACAACAATGGCTGGCATAGTAAGATAATGCTTGTAGATGCACTAGTGCCAGAAATGTTAAGGGGATCACCAAGCACTTTCTAATTAGCTTTAAGGCCCACTCCACAGGAACAAACGTATGCCTGGTAATATAAATCAGATCAAGAACAAATGCTTGAGAATCTTACAGGTTAAAGGGTAAACTTATTGCTATTGTTATGCAAAATGGAAATAGTGTCAAACTTTCCACTACATCTTTATCTCTATACTCATAGATTAGTATAACTCTTAGATATTTTTAGAAAAGTTTCTTTGTGCAGTAAATAGTTGTCAATGCATGAACTTACAACTGCTCAAAGTCTAGGAGTGCTGAGTTATTAATGGGATATAGATTTCAAACCCATGCCAAGGCTCAGAGATCATGGCATAAATGATAAAAGGAAGATTGTAAGAATCAGGCGTCAAAGAGAACTGTACTGAAATAGTGTCTTCTGGACATAACAGGACCACCATATGCATGCTCACATTATCTTCAGTTGCCTGAAGAGGACCTGTTCAAGGTAAAGACAGTCAATACTGCAGCACATAGTCTGAAGGTCTTCTGAGCTCCTCCTGATACTTGAGGAGCTATTGGCTTCTGGGGATGAATTTTCATGAAGGGTGTAACCTTTGGTAGGTGGATTAAGCTCGAGCAAATGACATTACACAAACAGTGCAGGGGCAACAAAATAAGGCTCAGTTGATTATTTAAAAATATAGAACACTAAGATGGAAGGTGGGAGAGAGGTGGATGGATCTGGGAAGAGTTGGAGGAAGGATTGGGAATGAATTTGATCAAAACATATTGTCAGAAATTTTCATAGAATTAATAAAGTGTTATATAAAAATAAAGTTAGGATACACTGTTAGCAATGAGATGTTACTTTTCTTTCAGAAATGTAAATTCTTTCTCACACATTTATATCGCACACATACAGATGCATCCTGAGAAGTGAAGAATAGAGATAATTACATTTGAATAAATATTCTTTAAAATAATTCGTTTCCTACTTTAGTTTTACTTATTAATATTCTTTATGATTTTAAGACCAGTTCTTGAAATATACAAGGAACAAAATAACTGTTAGCAGAGATTCCTATGTGGTGTATGAATCTAAACAATTGTGGAAGCCTTTGGTTCTTCATATTTTTTCTTGATATTTAATTTCAAGTCATCTTCAACATAGAACAACAAAGTATCCAGACCACTAGTCAACTTTTTCTCAGAAAGGAAATTCCTCACACCTCACCTTAGCACCCAGTAAAGGAATTACATTGTATGTGTATTGCTACCATAACCAAAAGAGAACATTCAGTGTGTGTGTACATATGTGTTTATATATATATATGTATGTGTATTATGTATGTGTTATATATTTATGGTTGCTATTATTCACTGTGGCAAACACATATGATATCTATTACCTTAACAGAGAGTTCAGTGATCACAATAGTATTGTAGATGTAGAAGTTCTTTTTACTTGAGTAAGTGAAGCTTCATGCTCTTTGAACAGCAACAGACTGTAGTAATATAATTAATAATGTTATTAATATTAGCTGTTAATAGAGTAAAATGTAATTCACAGAATATGAGAAATTATTTTGAAATCACATATTTGTTAAGGAATTAATTTCTTATGATATCAGACTCAAAAAGACCTGCTTGCCTCCATAAAAACAAATTTGAATAACCCATCCAAAAATAGGTGGTAGAATCGAACAGAAATTTCTCTAAAGATGTAAAATTGTCTAATCAACACACAAAAAGATACTATGTGTGTCTGTGAAACATGTAAAACCCAACTACAGTTAGGTGTAATCTAACACCCTGTAAGAAAAATATTTTAAAACAATTGATTAATTTTAAGCATTAGTGAAGGTTTGATGAAATTATATCCCTTGTATATTTTGACAGTGATACAAAGTACTAATGCCCCTCTAATAATAGTGTAGCACTTACTCAAATATTTAATAAATAAATTCATTGTCAGTGTTGCATATATAAGCAAAATAAATCAAGGTCTTGTAAAGATTCTAGAATTATCAACAATACACTAGCATTATCTACAACGTAGAAACCATTTAAGTGCTTATGATAACTAGTGAGCAAATTTTACCACAATTCAGACATATATTGGCAAACAAATGGATAATAACATCATCTAGTAGGGAGTACATCATACCCTGCTCCAGCCTCCAAAGGCAAAGATTGTGTGAGTCTACATACACCAAATGTAGGGACAGAAGAATTGTGGTATCAGTGGCTGGAATATAGGAACACTGAAAAGTTATTGTCTCATAGTATAGAAATTCAGTTTGCAAGATAGGATGTTTTGTGGTTTAATAGTGGTCACACAATAATGTAGATATATTTATTATGGAAAACTTTATAATGTTTATTTAGACACAGTTTTTAAAACCTGCAAAATATATTACTTCTTTTTATTTGGACTTTTATAGAGACATAACTTTTTAATAACTTTGTATGTTATATGTACTTCTTTTTCAATCAACTACATATTAGTGTAATTTTCATTTTAAGTAAACCTGAGTGGTTTTTTCTATATTATTTGAATACTATCTTTGAATATTTAAAAATTTCCTTTGTCTGATATATATGTCTGAGGGGCTGAGAAAAACAGGAGAACACGGACCGCAGAATCAACTAAGCTGGACTCACATGGGCTCATAGAGACTGAAGCATCAACCACAGAGCTTGCATGGTTTTGCATGAGACCCTCTGCATACATACTGTGATTCTTTAGCTTCAACTTCTAAAGATGGGAATTGGGATGTCTCTGACTCTTTTACCTGATCATAAGAACTTTTCCTCCTACTGGGTTGTCTCATCTAACCTTGAGATGAGGATACATATCTAGTCTTATTGCATCTTCCCATACTGAGTTCAATAAATATCCCTGGGAGGCCGGCTCTTTTCCAAAGAGATATAGAGGAGCAGTGGATCTGGGGGAGAAGGGAGCTGTGGGGGGTGACTAACAGGAGGGGTTGGAGGAGAGGCTGGTATTGGGACATTTTGTGTGAAAAATATAATAAATTGTTATTTTTAAAAGAAAGTTCAAGGCAGAATTTTACCTTATGTGATTCGTCTTTGAAAATTACAGTCCCATCTACAGCCATGCAATCCTGAATGTACCCAATCTCATCGGAAAATTATAGTCCTTATAGGGTCTTAAACATTTTATTGATCTATGATTTATATTTGCTATGGAATATTCTGTTTGCATATGGGAGTACTTTGGATTCCTAAAAGATATTATAAAAACAAATGAGTTGATTTATGAAAAGCTAGGGTGTATTTATTATTTCCTGGGATGTTTATTTTTGCCTTGGTTCATACATAAATATCTTTTATTTTTTTCTACATTTACCCTTCTTTGTTGTTATTGTGTATGTGTTTTATACATGCACCTATGTATGTGGGTAGATGCACCTGTAGTATACCTGTGGAGTCTAAAATTGGATGCTAGCTGTTCTGCTCTATTACTCTTAGAACTATTCCCTTAAAAATATTGTCTTTCATTTAACCTGGAGCTAGTTTGGCAGCCACAAGCACCCGAGAACTTCCTATCTCTACTCCCCACTTTATTGGACACATGGATGCACCTGGCCTGTGAGTGCTATTTGAGTTCAGGTCTTCATGCTTTCACAGCCAGTGTTCATATCCTGAAAGCCTTCTTATAATCCATAAATGCACTGCTTTGACTTTAATCTGCTGTACAGGATTATCCATAAATAGTAAAACCAATAATTGTATGTCAGGGAGTTGACTCTGTAATGTATCTAGCTTGTGGCATGGTTTGGGTTTATCATCTAGAATCTCTGATACTCCACACTGATCATGTGCACTTTGCAAGCCTTGAAACATTTTTTTTCAATGGTATCTATACACAAAATTAAACATTTTAGACAACATTAAGCCAATTACACAAAAGCCATTTAAAAACACTTTTAATGGAATTTTAGCTGCTGTTAGTTAAAATAGGAACAGCCAACTGTGATGGTGTTGCATGACACTGCAATTTGAGACTTCAAAAAATTTAATAAACTTTGTGTGTGTGTGTGTGTGTGTGTGTGTGTGTGTGTGTGTGTATGGGGGGAGGAAGCTTTGAGACAAGATTTTGTTATGCCACCCTGGGTTTCTGGAGCTCACTATGTAAACCAGGTTGACTTCAAATTCAGTGATCCACCTGAGACTAAGTATGTGTCACTATGTAGGCGGGGTTTTCCTACCCCACAACCACTCTCAAATATTCACTCAGAGTCTTAATATTAATTGTAAATGCTTGGCCAATATCTCTGAATTTTTTAGTTACATCTTAAAACTTATTCATCTATGGGGTGCCATTTGGTTTATAGCTTCTTACTTCATTTTGTACATGTCCTGCTCCCTGGGCCTCTGGCTGGGAACTCCTCTTACTCCAACCTTTTTCCCACCATTCTCAATTCAGCTCTCCTACCTAACACTATCCTGTTCAGCTATTGGCCAGTTAGCTTCTATATTCAACCAATCAAAGTAATACATATTCACAGTGTACATAAGGATTATTCCACAGAACCACTATGCCTGGCTTAAAGAAACTTCAAAATAACTTAAAATGTTTCTTCACCTATGAATTTTTTACAGTCAGTTGGTATTTAATAGACAGTCTTGAGAGATATCTACTTTAGTTTCCTTTTTATTATGAAGGAAACCCTGAAGGATTTGACACAATTCCTTATAAGTTAATTAAAAAATAAAATATGTAAAGAAAACACATTATCAAATATATTATGTGAAAATGTGACCTATGGTATCTGGAGGCCCCAAGTCATTCTCTGCCCTACCTCTGATTTAACATGCCACAGCATGATGTATCTCTCAGCTCACTGGTGTTTTGTCTTTATCTTCATGAAGGATTATTAGAATTACATATTTCAGTAAAGCACATGAAGTTTAATGATGATGAGTTTTATCAGTAGTGGGCACTTACAAAACCACTGGATTTCCAAATAATTGATATTCATATTTTTGACTTGTCTTTTTGAAGCGTGC
Source organism: Alexandromys fortis (assembly GCF_014885135.2). Lineage (NCBI taxonomy): Eukaryota > Metazoa > Chordata > Mammalia > Rodentia > Cricetidae > Alexandromys > Alexandromys fortis. The sequence continues at coordinate 7,753,038 of NW_026067947.1, forward strand.
CCCCTCCTACATCTTGGTCTTTGTATAGAATAGATTTTCTAACATTTGTTCTACAATCCATTGGGTCTTTGTGAATGTCTAGTTGTTTACATAAATTTGCTCACAGCTATTTGTCATGCACATTATTTTTCTTGCTGTTTTTATACACACACATATATAATATTTTACAAGAATTTGGAAGATTGGTTTTCTGTGAGAAAGCCTGTAATTCTGTTGTATTATGAGTCTCCACAGAAACATAACTAATAGGTTCTGTCTTGGGGGAAGGAGATAAGATGAGATGATATGCCGCAGCAAGCAGGAAAAAGAATACAAAAATAAGAAAGAAAAAAGTGAATTCCTTCTTGCTCCATTGTTTGGTACTCACAAACTCTCTGTGGATTGTATGGCAGGCCTCACATTGGGGCAGGTCATCTATGGAGTCTACAAATAACTGGAAGCCTCCTTGTTGACATTCTCAGAACAATAATTATTCTGGGAATCATACGGCCTAGTAACATGGATGCACAAGATCAACCACCACATTTTTTTTATTAGGTTAATCTTTTCTTTCCCTGCCTGTCTATATTACTAGTTCATTGAATCTGAAACGTGGATACCAGTTTTAGTGAAACAGAATGATTAGGCCTTTGTAGTTTTCCACTAATCTTTCAGAGCTATCTATTTTGTTGTTGTTATTTCATGTTCTGGAAGGTAAGAGTGGGTGATTATTTTATAAATTAACAGCAGATATTATGTACAATTAAAATGGAAAGAAGAGCTAAATAGAGATGAATTATTTTAGTATATTTTTAAATAACTATAAAAGTGTGAAGCTATTATAGTTACTGATAAGATGCCTCGGAAATTCGCTCGTGTGGCTTGATTCCCAGGGGCAAAATACTGGGGAAAACAAATTGTAGGTTCAAAAAATTGGGCTTATTGGAGATCTTTTGTCACTAAGCTATGTCCTAATATGGGGACTAAAGCAAGGCACCCTGAGGTTTGAATGGAACCTGTAGAAGTATGAGCCTATATCTTTTCTTCTTGTAAGTGAATTGCCTCTAATATTTCAAAGTAGTGGCATTGACTAATATGAATATATTTTAATTGTCTATCATACATTTTAGATTATTACTACACAGTTTTACTCCCCTTTTAAAATAGTTCATTTCATCCACTTAATTTAAGAGTCTGTATATTATGCATTTGTGCCAACCACAGTACATATATGGGGATGATAGGATGTTCTATGTTCTTTCTCGTCCTAAAATCAAACTCAGGCTATCAGGCATAGCAGGAGGTACAGTTACCTACTGAACCATCCCACTGGCCCCATATACACACCTTTTTGTGAAGCCATATGCTCTGCCCCTGTAGATGGACTTAAGAAAGGAGAGGCAAAGCCAATACAGGACATCTGCCCTCTCCTTCCTGTAGGGTTTGTTTCAGGAAGACTCAGATGGCACAACAAGAGAGTCAGTGATCTGAGTATAAGAAGGGAAGATGGCAGAGAAATTTATGTCTCAGGTCTCTGTTGACACTTTGAAAAAGAATCTTGGACCAGATTCTTCTTATTTTCCAACCAGATTCTCAACCAAAGTTGGAGAACACATATCAAAAACATAGAAAGAAAATCAGTCTTTTATACACAGATCAGGAGCTGTGGGGAAGAATATCATCAAGAGCAACTCTACGATCTTCTTATATACTTTGGAGCTGCTTTGAGGGTGCTGCTGCATTTTAGGCCAGCTGCATCACTCATCCCATCTTCCCTGTGTCTTAAATGTCACTTTTAATAGTCCCTGCATAGCTGATCTGGGGGACACAAATTCTTTTAGCCACTTTATATCATGGAAAGTTTTCCTTTCTCCTCTATCTATGGGAGATGTTTTTGTTGCATACAGTAGTCTAGGTTGGCATCTGTGGTCTTTTGAAACTTGAAGTACAATACTGTTTGGGGTTTAAAGTGTTAAGTAAGAAATTGTTATTCTTGTGATTTTCACTGATATGAAACTTGTTTTTCTCTAGAAACTTATCTTTGTTCTGTATATTTAGTGCTCTAATTATAATATTCTTTAGGAAGTATTTTTTTTTAACCTGATCATTCTTATTTGTGTTACATATGGGTGTGTCTATTAATTTGGGGACGTTTTCTTCTATGATCTGTTGAAGATCTTGTTATCAATAGGGAACTCCTCTTTATTCCTATAATTCAGATATTTTGTGTTTTTTGTAATAAAGTTTCTGTGTGTTCCTTATTTTTCCCTTTGTGTGAGATAGATCTCACTAAGTAGTCCCAGATAAACTAAAATGCACTATGTAGAGCAGATTATCCTTGAACTCAGAATGATCCACCTGCTCCTATTATGATAAAATCAGTGTACCACCATAGCCAGATCTGTTTGTTCATTTTATTTATTTTCTATTAAAATTAAAAAAATTATTTGCTTCATATACTGACTGCAGTTTCCCCTCTGTTTTCTCCTCCAATTTCATCCCCCACCTTCCTTTCTCCTCAATCTACCCCTCCTCTACTTCTGTTCCGAAAAGCAGAGGCCACCCAGAGGTAGCAGCAAAGCATGGTATATCAAGTTGCAGTAATTCTAATCATCTTCCCTTGCATTAAGGCTGGACAAAGCAATCTAGTGTGAGGAGTAGGTTCCCAAGAGCCAGTCAAAACATTAGGGACAGCCCCTGCTCCCTTTGTTAGGACTCCTACAAATAGATCAAGATGCGTAACTCTTTCATATATGGAGAGGACTTACGTGAGTCTCATGTAGGCCCCTGGTTGTTGGTTCAGACTTTCTGCACTCCTTTAAGCGAGTTTAGTTGTTTCTGTTGGTTTTCTTGTGATGGAATCTGTATCTGCTCCTATCAGTCGCTGGTTGAAGACTTTCTGATGACAACTGGAGTAGTCACCAATCTAATCACAGTGGATAATCAGTCCAGGCTATGAATCCACTATTGCTAAATACACATATATTGTGGTAGTGGTCTAATTTCTCTATTTTATCTTAAAATCCTAATGTTTTATCTTCTATTTGGTCTTTCCTACTTGTAAGGCTTTCCTTGAACATTCTCATTGAGTTATGCGGTTTTTCAATTTTTAGTCATTTAAATTTGAGTTCTTTTCAGTGTCTCTATCTCTTTACTTAATTAAAATTTAAGTTCAGGAACTGACAAAATTTCTTTGCTATTTCATCTGGCTATATCTTTATGTATTCTGGGACATCACTGAAGCATTTGCTGCTACCCATTTCAAGTTCATTGAGTTGTTTGTGTCTTCTTTAGACTCCTTGAATTCTCAGATTAAATTTTTTATTGTTATTTTGAACTATGTGCCTAGAGTTCAGTTAGGTAATTCTATTGATGAAAGTTTCTCTAGGCCTTGTGAATTTTAAGTAGCAATTAGTGTTATGGAGTCATCTATTATTTCCTATCAACATGACATGGTATACTTCTTTTGTTTGTTCTATATTGATATGAAATCCTATACTATCTCTGTTGAGTTTAAATTTGACATTGTGTTGTTGTTCCCTAAGCTTGCTTGATTTTGTATTATGTATGTAGACTTAGTAGTATAATCGTTCAAATACTCAGTACTGAGTTTGGATTGGAGGTACGGGGTGATTTGAATTTGAATTCTGTGGTAACCAAGGAAGCTTGGAAATGGAACAATTAGCTATGCCTCTCCAAACTATATTACACAAGCTATTCCTGCAATGTCACTATTGTACGGGAATCTGGGATACTTGGTGTGAAACAATGGTCTGTATTCTCTCAATTGTATTTTAATAAAATGATGGTTGGCCAGTAGCCAGGTGGAAGTATAGGTGGAACAACCAGACAAGAAGTAGGTCTACAAGAACAGGAGAATTCTGGGAAGAGGAAATCTTGGTCTGCAGTCCTTTACCCAGCTGCAGAGATGTGACTGCCTCACTGAAAAAGTTGCCGAGCTATGTGACGAACATATACTAGATTAATGGGCTAATATAAGTTATATGACCCAGCCACAGAACAAGCAAGATGTGACTGCTTCATCAAAAAAAGGTACTAAGCCACATGGCTAACACGGATAAGAATAATGGGCTAATATAAGTTGTAAGAGTTAATAAGAAGTCTGAGATACTGAGCCAATCAGTTTATAGTGAATGTAGACTTCTGTGTGATTTCTTTGGGACTTAAGTACTGCAGGAACCTGGCAGGACAGAAAACTCAGTCACCCCAGATACTAGTCACTAACAAGGCTACAATGGTGTATCAAGTTTGCAGATTTAAGAGAGCATAGATGGGTGAAGGTCTGGGACTCACTAGATTGTTCTAGCAACTGGATGTGAAGCTAGTTAAGCCTGAATTTTGGCAATGAAATGGGTAGGTGAGAATTCATGGGAAGAAAATCACACAAGCACAACTGAGGCCAAACAGAGAGGTTGAAGACAGTGCAGACATCCTAGGATCCAGAGGCTCACCAGACTAGGCCAGCACACAAATGTATGAGCCAGGCTAGGTCTGCAGGATGGCTATGGAGTGGGTAGGCCAGCGTCTGGGGGACTTACAAGATTATGTTGAGGTATAGGCTATGCAAGAAGGATAAAATCTGGAGGCTGGATTAGTGTGAGAAAGCCTTGTAGTGATTGGGGCTATATTTGTTGTCTGTCCACTTTGTATATATAAAAATCAGCATAGTTTGGCATGGTGTCTTACATATATAATTCCAACATACAGGAGGCTTACAGAGGAGGATTCATGTGAGTTTATGGGCAACATGGGCTATAGATTGACACTATTACATAAAGGTAAAGAAACAGAGAGACACACACACAGAGAAACAAAGAAGTATACTCATCACAGTGCTGACTTTCCTCTATTCTTTGGGGTGTAGTCCACTCCCTAAGAAAGATATAAAGTATAATAGCTGTGTATTTCAATGGGAACAGGAAAACAAACTATAATAGCTATAAATTTATATACTTATTAAATGGCTGTGGAGTATATTTGGTACTGTGATAGCTATTAAATGCATTTCAACATCCATAATAATTGGAAATAGTGTCAAGGCAATCATTATGAGTAGTGAAACAAACATAAACTAAACAGAAATTGCTATTCATTATGTTTTGTGGCTTTTTCTGGTGCCAGAGGATTCTTCCCCACTGTGATAATGGTAGGAAACATCGATGTAAGCTATAAAATATGAAGCAATTTTCAAGATATTTTAATAATTATTTTATTTCCCACACTCATTTCCAAAAATACTTCATAATACGGTAAGAGTGCAGTTGAATTAAAAAACTGGACCTTCCAAACAAAAGGTTACACACAGTACGTTTCAATAATTCTTTCAATAACGTTCCAGCATCAATTGTGTGCAAAGTTCTCTGCAAAGTTAAGAAAAAAATGGTGAATATGTTTGTCTTATTTTAAGGGATTATTTACTGAGAGTCGAATACTGTGAGGAGGAGTGTCCATAGAATCATGGGAGCATTGTACAGGATGAATAAACCAGAAATTCAGGGAATTTTGGTTGTGAAAAAAGAAACATGATGGGCTTGCTCTGCCCTACAATTATCAAACAAAGGCAATTCTATCATGTAAGTAAGATGCTATAGAAAATTTGATGAAAAAATAGAATGGGTAGTCTAGGACTCTCCATCTCTATTGTGTTTTTTTGGCTTCCTTCTGGTGGACTCCATGCTTGATCCAGCTGACTTCAAAGTAGTGGCTCAGGGCAGCTTCAAATTTGCTGCCTTATCTGTATAAACTTAAAGGAAGCTTTTCATTTCTTATTCTACTAGCAGGTGCCTCTGGTTTATTGTCCTTAAATAGTGTTAAGTTATACACACATATTCATGGCAGCTGTCATTTCACTTAAGGTACACACATTGAAGCATTGTCTTCCATTGTGATTCCCACCTCTGGTTGTGGCAGAGTAGTGCAACTCAACCCAACCTAGATCCCAAANACCATGGGTGGTGAGCAGGTAAAACAACAGATATTAGAGCAAACTTTACAATGACTTTTTTCCCACTTCCTTTCTTCTCTTCTCTCTACTTCTACTCCTTCTCTCTTTTCTTCCCTCCCTTCTCCTGCACTTCCCATTCATTTTCCTTTTAGTCCATTTTCTTTTCACCTAACTTATTTTTACCTCCCTCTTCCTTCATCTCTAATTCCAACTCTCTTTGTGGATGGTGTAATTGAGATTATAATGGCACCCATGGAAAGTCAGCCTTTATCAAGGTGAAGCAATAGTGGAGCAGGTGAAGACCAAAGAAAGACCAAAGAAATTCCTTTTCAGCCACTGGAAATAACAGGGCTCTCTGTGTTTTCCACACATTCTCAGTATTCTGTGCTGTCATTGGAGACTTTAGAATAATTCTAGTAATTATTATTGTCTGCTTCTTGAATGCTTCCCTTTCCTATACTTCCATCTTTCCTTCCTCATTTCTTCTAGTCTATAAGCAAGTTTAGAGCAGCTACTCTTTGAACTCAGGACTGGACATGATATACAAAACCATAACACTTCCCAATAAATCAGATGGCTGTTTTATCCCAAAGGAATAACCCTGGATTCTTTTCTGTGTCTCTCCGTTTCTTATAATTTGAGAGGACTTGAAAGAGCAAAACAATGGAAATTGACTATTCATACCATATTTCCACTTAAGGATTTTGCAAAAATGGCTTTTTTTCCCTAAAATGTGTCTATAAAATAATGCCTCTTGGGCATCAACTTGTTTCACAAAAGCTAAAGTTGTGTGCTATTGAGGGGCAGATATTAAATTAAGTATAAAAGGCTAAGGGTGTCTTACCTGTACTGGGAACTGTTTCCCTTTTGGTCAGGGTGAGCAGACCCATAGATTTTCTCTCTATCATCTGCTAGTCTGTTGGTAAATTCTCCTGAATTGTCAATAGTCTCCAGAATTTATTCTCACAAGAATGCAAGAAGTGCTTGGAAATATAAATGATTTAAGTTTTGTCTATATTTGTCTTCCCCACGAAGGAAACATTTTTACATCACATCCAAGTTTGCTAAAATATCTACAGTTAAGAAATATCTTAGGCTTTAAATTTTGCAGCGAGTTCTTGGGTCTTAGCATGGAGACATTAGATCATTCTTGGTACTTATGGCTACACAACAGAAGTAACATCTGGACAGGAAATAAATTGTTCAAAGGGGTTTGGACATGTGTTTTGCAATAGAAAAATTACTTGTAGCTCAAAAATATTTTATAAATATAAAGGTTAATATTTTTTAATTGGTTATTTATTTTGCTTACTTTTAACTTACAGCAACGAAGGCTTTTTTAAATAGTACATGTTAATAGTACAGCAGTCATTCTTCTGTGTCAAAAGGACATCAAAGTCAACATCAATATATGATGGGATTTCACTAGGTTTCATCTTGGGGTTTACTATACCCTACATCTACCATTGATTTAGGAAAGGAAAGCTAGTCATATTTCTTTAAAATTACACTCAGTAAGCCAATTTTGGACATGCCCAAAGAAAGCACTCCTCTTGTGAAGCTGAAAGCCCTGGGTGGGTGAGTGGAGGATATGATGATGACCAAAGGAGGAGATGACAAGAAGTCCCCAGCCTGTCACTGGCATACTGTCCTTGGTGGGTTTCCAGCAGACTGCCAAGCTTTTGTGATGTCAGCAGTGACGTTCAGAGTTAAATTATTTCAACTATCATTTTCTTTGTGAGTTTTAGTAGGAGTTTCCAAGACCATAGCCAAGTATAAGATCTCAGTCTGCATAGGGTAATTGTTGCATGCATTTAGCTTCTAGTCTACTGCAATTTCTGTCATCTAAAATATTCTCAGAGGTGCTGTTGACTTAGATACCAGGCATGTGCACATTCCCAAGAAGCTCTTCTTGATCACATCTTGTTCTAATGATATTTTGCAGCAAGGCTATCTAAGCCTTGAGAATTTGTTTGTTAGTAACAACAACAATAACAATAACAAAAAGAGGGCTCACAACCACCTGTAACTAGTGTTCCTGAGAACAAGATGCCTTCTTTTTGTCTCTAACACCTGCATGCTGACAAATAAAATCACACAGGAACATAGTCACATTCACACACAAACACACACACACATATATAAATTTACACACACACATATGTATCTCTATATGTATGTAATTGTAAATCTATACTGTGCCAAACATTCACAACATTGCCTATTTTGCAGCCTTGGTGTAAAATAATAATTTCTAGATCAGAGTGTTGTAAATTAGATTATTTTCAACAATATTTGCTTCCTCCTTTTGTATTATCAGGATATCAATGCACTTCCATTACGCATAACTTTGAGAGTAACTGCTATTTATTTTGTACTGAATTAAAATGATACAAAAAATTCACAATGTTCTGTGTGATAGGCTCAGGTATTTGGATGTCTGCTAAGTTTTGAAAGATTTCCTTATGTATACATGCATGGAGTAGAGCCAATCCAGATGACTTACCAACCCAAAGACAAAACACATGCCTATTATTGAGAACTTTTGAGGCTACTGGTTGTTTGTTACACACAGCTTATTTAGACATAGAGTCCAGGCATTCCTTTAGAAAGATCATAGCATAAAGTGGGGGCCAGTATCATAGTACATCCATTTAAGTGAAATTTGCTTAGTTATTTAAATTCAGTATAAATGATCATTGATTATTAAGGCTAAGATATAATGTTGTTTAACACATAAGTATGGAATAATCTGTTCACATACTCTATGAGTAATTAAAAGAAAGGATCCAGATAGCTATGAAGTTTTCACTCACTAGGTTCACATAGTCTAATTACCGTTCCCTGGTTGCAGTAGAGGCTAAGCCCTGAGTTTGACATGTGCCTCCCTGTACAAATTTAAGTCACTCTAAATGATCTGAAGACCGCAAACCCTTCAATAATGGACACTAACTAGATTTATCCACAAATTATTGCATGAGAACATGTAGAGATTTCTGTGAAGCCTGTGCCTAATCATTAAAACCTAGAAGTGTGATCTTCTTTTCAGCACCATAAAGCACTGAAAACCATTTTTAACATGATGCTATAATTCATAATCAGTAAAAGATTTCCAAGTGCCTTGGAAGCTAAAATATGCTTTCAAAAATGAAATTGGTACTCTGTTACCATTAATGAGTGCTTTGAAAGATGTAGGGAGATACTTCTCCTCATTTTCAATAATTCTTCTTGTTCATTACAGCATTTGAAGGGGTAGAGGGTGGGAAGTAAAAATACCATTTTGAAGGCACAAAAATTTTAACTAGCAGCAGATGGTGAGACTGTAAAGAAACTGCTCCTCGCATGAAACTTATGGAAATTGGCCTCTTTCTGTTCCAGTCACACATCATTTAGCTGCAGAATCAGGGGTCAGGGCAGTGCTTGCCATATGCTAACCCCGGTATATTTACCTCTCACTGGTATAGATGCTACATTTCAAAGAATCTGATTTGAGCCAAAGCATGCTGTAATTTTTATAATAACAAGCCATGGCCTTTGCTGACATTTTACTACTGCCCAATAATGAATTCTCTGGAGAGCTGGAAGCGGCTTTCTTTTATATATATAAAATAAGGCTTCATCTTACTTAAATCTCTCTGTAACAAGAAAAAAAAAAACTTAGCTTCCTACATGCAATCAAGTCTTACTGTCTGAGGACAAAGAAATTGAGGTTTTGTGTGTGTATGTGTGTGTGTATGCACAGGCGTAGGGATATTTATATGTTTGTGTGTATTGGGGATGGGGGAATTCAATGGAAAAACATTTATGATAGATATTTACAGACAATATGATTATTGCGAAAATATTTCTATAAATTCTTGGATATGGTTCCTTTCGTCTTCCTGCTTGCTGGAATTTTTGGCTTGCTACATATGAAAGGAATATAGTAGAAGTGAGTCCATGTGTCTTTCAAAAATAGGTCTTAGGTTCTATCTAGTTTTCTCTTAGATTGTTTGCTTTGGAAACAAGGGTCACCATTTTGGAAGGAACTTAAATAATCCTTAGTGAGTTTCATGTGTAAAGAAACTGAGGCGCCTTGTCAAAAGCTTGGGATGACTTGTTGCCCTTGAGTGTATATCTGCTAGGAGCTGACCCTCCTGGCTTCACCAAGCTAAGTTACACTGATCACAAGACTGAACACTTTGAGCTGGAAGTTCTACGCTAGGTAATGACCAAATTCTCACCTCACATTCATTATATGAAATCATAAAGTTCTCTACGAGTTTAAGTTGCTAATTCTTGTGAATGTTGTTATTCTGCAATAAATTACTAACATTGGCAAGCTATTCTGTTCATTGTGTCAATTAAGATAGACACTGGTCATAGTTAGGCTTTCTATTGCTGCGATGAAACATATTGTGATGTCCTCAACTCCTCTGGTTTCTACAATACTTCCTCCTCTTCTTCCACAGTGTTTTCTGAGCTCCACCGAATGTTTGGTTGTGCTCCTGTAAGTTACTGGAGGAAGCCTCTCTGATGATGATTATGCTAGATTCTGGTCAGTCTGTGAGTATAGCAGAATATCAGTAGAAATCATCTTATTGACTATTTTTCTTTTTGCCTAGTTATGCTTTGTTCTATCCTAGGTCCCTGGGCTACCCCGTGGGACTCCTAACAATGGGACTGGGGATATCTCTGACTCTTTTGCCTCCTTTTGTAACCCATTTCGTACCACTGGGTTGCCTTGTAAACCTTGATATGAGGGTATGTGTCTTGTCTTACTGTGGATTTCTCTGGGCGGCCTGCACTTTTCTGAAGGGAAATAGGAGAGAAATGAATCTGGGGGAGAAGGGAGGTATGGGGTAAGGACTGGAAAGAGTGGAGGTAGGGGAGGCTGTGGTTGGAATATAATGTGTGAGAGAAGAATGGATAAAAATTTGTGCTGAGTTTGAGAAGAATCAAAAAAAGTTAAGGATAACTTATTCTCAGAATAGAATTAAAAATTCATAGTAAAAAGATGTATTTAACTAAAACAATAACATTATATATTGTGATATGTAATCTTTTTGTTATTCATGATATATTCTTACAAGTAACGATTTAATCAATCCGTTTATAACTGTATGTAGCAGATTACCAATGACTTCTATATAAACATTTTTCCTTTTCTTGCTTCTCTTATAAGACTCTGATTTACTGACTATTAAGAAATAAACAAAATGAGATGGTTTTGAGGACTCGTTTATTTTTTAAGGTTTCTTAAATAGTGACCATGTTGGTGACAAATTCAAGGGGGGAAATCAAAGGGATGGACTTCAAGTGACACGCGACTAAGAGCAGTAGAGTGGGAGGAAGCATGTGGGAATGATCTATAAAGAACCACAGTCATGGAGCAGATGGAGGAGTAAGTGGTGGCAAAGGAACAGATGGTATATAGAATGCTGGTGAGGAATATGGAGGGGTGATGACCAGAGTCTGTTTCTGCAAGGATTTTAATTCAGCACAATACTTTTTGAGAAACTTGATGGTATTTGGAATGACTGAAAGACAATTATCTGCACTGCATCCTGTGTCCTAGCTATTGATTTTAAATACATAGAAAATTCAATTCTTATATTTGTTAGAATATAAGCAATATATCTTTGATTAGCGTTTCTAAAACAATGAGTCTAAGTACAATGCAGAAGTCACTACTTGATGAAGGATCAGAATAAACTGTTTAGTTTTCTGTTTCTAGGGAAAGGATTAGTAAGAACATTTTCTTTTTTATTTGTCTCTCTGTGTGTATATGTATGCATGTTTGTGTATGTGTTTACCACTTGGGTATGTAACTAAAGGCCAAAAGAGAGTATTGGCTTCCCTAAGCTCCAGTTACAAGTAGTGATGAGTCCCCTAATGTGGATGGTGGGAACCAAAGTTAAGTCTTCTGTAAGAGTTGCAACCACTCTTAGCCAATGTGCAAACATTTTAAAACAAGTATTTTTAACCTGATAAGAAAACTGGATGTTCTTTCATGTAAACTGGTTTTTAAGTGTGCAAAATGTTTGGTTACTCAAATTAATCAAGGGGACTGAAGGGTTAAATATAGAGCATCTGGAACATTTAAACATTGATAAAAAGATTTCTCTGATGGATGTCATTATTCAGAATGAATCTTTTAGATTTTTATGTTTAATTGACCAGAAAATTTCTTCTTTGTCCTTGTGCAGAAAAAATGTCATTATCAAATGGCTGGAAATGACTAGGTTCTCACATTTCTATCATATGAATTTTTGTTACAGACAGATGAATAATATGGCACACATTTGGTCTTTATGTCTCATGAGCCTGTCATATCTCAATTCCTAAAATATGGCTTTGACTTCATCAACATCAATGAAGCATCATTAATAGATTCTTCAGGACATGTTTTTCTAATTAAGCTTTAATTTTATTTGACCTCTCAGTAAGCCTTATCTAGCTACTTCTCTTTATATTATTTCTATTTGAGTATTCTCAAGAATTCTGAAAAACTGGGTGCAAATTGGGACTCATTTTATTCTTTCTTCTCCACATGTGAACCAATGAAAAAAAAAAAACAGAAATTCCAGTTAAAGAAAGAAACAGAAATTCAAGTTAATACTGTTATTTATTAAAACATATATAACATATATTCTTCCTTTCTGTATTCATCACCAAGAGGCTCATCATGTATTTTTCTCCTAGTCAATAAACACTGCCTTTTCCATCAGTCCTCATTCAATCTAAGGTTAATTTCTATTTTTTTCTTTTCTGAACCATACCATGCCTTGCTCACTAATATTATTATATACAGTTTCCTTCAAACTTCTTTTCCTCTGCTATATTCAGAAAAGAGAACTCTTCTCTAAAGTAAGTCATCCAAGTATATATGTTTATACATTGTTTCATTATATCTGTAAGACATATTTAAAGCTTATTGAGTATGCAATTCTAAAAAATTAATCAGACTAAAATGTAAAAGCTGGTATCATTTGTCATATGCCTGTAGCTTATTCTATTCATTAGTTTACCATTCCCATAGTGTATCATCCCTAAAACTTCTCTGTTTGTCCATATTGAACTCATTTTCCTCTTAGTAATGGCAACATTCCTCTCCATTGATGATATTAGATCCACTTTTCCTTCTGTTTATCACCTCTTGCCCTTTCTTGAAGCATCCTTCCCTACTTTCCTACCCATGAACAATCTTGTAGATGGAAGGGCCCTGGAATCTCCCCTCTAACTTCCTTGACAGTGAGATTTTTATGATAGCCATATTATTGGTTAAGTTTAGCTCAATGAATTCTTTTAAGTTTACCTCATTAAGTCACAATAAGTGAAATTCAGCAGGTGCCATAGAACTGGCAGTATTCTTAGTATCAAATGATAAGATGCAAGTACCACAAAGTATGAGTTCAAACTATGTAGTCTGTAGAAGGTGTCCAATGAACAAGACATAAATGGTAGATTAAGCTCTCAGCTATGGTTTTCCAAAACTCATATTTTCCATGCACTTAGCATGTCTGTCATGAGTGTGAAATTATGTAGAGGTTTTGCTAAGAGTCATGGGAATTTGGCAGTGCCAATGTTGAGCATGTTCATTTGTTTCTTTCTGGGCTCTTACTTTAAAGCCCAGCAAACTGAGAACTGATTGAAGCATATTGTTAGAGAGAAATTCTTTTTTTTTTAAAATATTTATTGCCTCCTGTGGATGGCTTGTGGCGGGCTACACCTGTGACCACCCCTGGGAGGAGAGCAGCGTGGCCTGCAGGGGTGCCAGGAACCCAGGGCGCGGCGGAGAGGGATGGCCCAAGCATGAAACAGTGAAGCCCACACTGTGAGCAGATCATCCCACTACAGTTGAACAAAGTGCAAGACACAACCAGGAATAGGCTTTGGGGGACCGGCGCGGTGTCAGACTCAAGCGGCGGGGACTGGCGGGGCAGATGCAAGCGACGGGATGGGCGCACAATAAGGAGAGTAGATCACCCCACTACAATTAAATCAAAGAGGTAGGCCTTTTGTTGGCGAGGTCACTGGCAAACGGGTAGCCTGGTTTTGCGCCTGAAGACCCTTCTGAGGGGTGAGAGGGTTCTTGGCCCACAGAAGGAGCCAGGAAATAGAGAGAGGACATTTTGTAAGTGGAGCCCTTGGCCAGCAGGGAAACCTGATCCGGATTTAAAAGACCCATTAGATAGCATCGATAGGAGGAGATGGGCAGGCGCCAAGGCAAGAATTCACCCAATAATCTGAAAAACATGAAAACACCAGAACCCAATGATATTACAACAGAAGTATTTGAACACCCTAACACAGAAGAAGTGGAAAAAATTGACTTTATGAAAGCAATAGAGTCCCTTAAACAACATGTAAAAAACACCCTTATAGAAATGGATGAGAAGTATAACAAAAAGTTTGAAGAAATGAGTAAATACGTACATGATACCCTGGGAAAACAAGAAAAACAATCAAATAGGTAATGGAAACAGTTCAAGAATTGAAAACTGAAATGAAGGCAAGGAAGAAAACACAAACTGAGGGGCAGCTGGATATGAAAAATCTAGGTCAACGAGCAGAGTCTACAGAAACAAGCATAATCAATAGAATACAAGAGATAGAAGAAAGAATCTCAGATTCTGAGGACACCATAGAGAAAATAAATGCACAGATCAAAGAAAACAGCAAAGTCAACAAATTCTCAACACAAAACATTCAGGAAATATGGGACACAATAAAATGACCAAACCTAAGAATTATAACAATAGAAGAAGGAGAAGAGTCACAGCTCAAAGGCCCAGAAAATATTTTTGACAAAATTATGGAAGAAAACTTTCCCAACATAAAGAAAGATATTCATTTAAACATTGAATAAGCATATAGAACACCAAACAGACTGGATCAAAGAAAATCATCCCCTCGCCATATAATAATCAAAACACAAAATATACAGGTTAAAGAAAGACTATTAAGAGCTGCAAAGGAAAAAGGCTAAGTAACTTACAAAGGTAAACTGATCAGACTTACACCTGACTTCTCTATGGAAACTATGAAAGCCAGAAGGTCCTGGATAGAGGTATTGCAGAAACTAAGAGACCATGGATGCAAACCCAAACTACTATACCCAGCCAAGCTATTGTTCACTATCAATGGAGAAAACAAGACATTCCAGGATAAGAACAAATGTAAACAATATGTAGCCACAAATCCAGCCCTACAGAAAGTAATAGAAGGAAAATTGCAACCCAAGGAACCCAACATTGCCAACATTGCCTACAATAACACAGGCATCTAGTGACCCTTCAAGAGCACATCTCAAAGAATGGAGACACACAAACTCTACTACCAAAATCAATAAGAATAACCGGAGTAAACAACCACTGGTCATTAATATCACTTAATATTAATGGGCCCAATTCACCTATAAAAAGACACAGGCTAAGAGATTGGATACGAAAACAGGATCCAACATTCTGCTGTTTGCAAGAAACACATCACAACCACAAAAACAGGCATCTACTCAGAGTAAAGGGTTGGGAAAAGGTGTTTCAAGCAAATGGTCCTAAGAAAAAAGCAGGTGTGGCCATACTAATTTCTAACAAAGTTGACTTCAAACTAAAATCAATCAGAAGAGATCGAGATGTACACTTTATACTCATAACAGGAACAATTCATCAGGATGACATCTCAATCCTGAATATCTATGCCCCTAA
>NW_026067947.1:7774273-7819691 GCF_014885135.2 Alexandromys fortis
AAAAAAAAAAAAAGAAGCAGACACGCCCAGGAGAAGTAGAAGACTGGAAATAATCAAACTGAGGGTGGAAATCAACAAAATAGAAACACAGAAAACAGTCCAAAGAATCAATGAAACAAAAAGTTGGTTCTTGGAGAAAATCAACAAGATCGACAAACCCTATCCAAACTAATTAAACGACAGAGAGAGAACACACAAATAAATAGGATCAGAAATGAAAAGGAGGAAATAACCACAGACACAGAGGAAATTCAGAGACTCATTAGATCTTACTACAAAAGCCTGTATGCCACAAAACTGGAAAATACAAAAGAAATGGACATTTCTTTTAAAATAAGTACCATATACCAAAGCTAAACCAAGACCAGGGGAATGATCTAAATAGACCTGTTAGTCGTGAAGAATTAGAAATGGTTATCAAAAATCTCCCTTCAAAAAAAAGCCCAGGACCAGATGGTTTCAATGCAGAATTCTACCAGAACTTCCAAGAAGACCTAATACCTATACTTCATAATGTATTTCACAATATAGAAACAGAAGAGTCATTGCCAAATTCCTTTTACGAAGCTACAGTTACTCTGATACCAAAACCACACAAAGACCCAAGCAAGAAAGAGAATTACAGGCCTATCTCACCCATGAATATCGGCGCAAAAATTCTCAATAAAATATTGGCAAACGGAATCCAAGAACGGATTAGAAAAATTATCCATTATGATCAAGTAGGCTTCATCCCAGAGATGCAGGGCTGGTTCAACATACGCAAATCTATCAATGTAATCCACCATATAAATAAACTGAAAGAAAAAATCATATGATCATTTCATTAGATGCTGAAAAAGCATTTGACGAAACTCAACACCCCTTTATGATAAAGGTCTTGGAGAGATTAGGGATAAAAGGGTCATACCTAAATATAATAAAAGCTATTTACAACAAGCCGACAGCTAACATTAAATTGAATGGAGAAAAACTCAAAGCCATCCCACTAAAATCAGGAACACGACAAGGCTGTCCACTCTCTCCATACCTCTTCAATATAGTGCTGGAAGTTCTAGCAATAGCAATAAGACAACACAAGGGGATCAAGGGGATTCACATTGGAAAGGAAGAAGTTAAGCTTTCGTTATTCACAGATGATATGATAGTATACATAAGCGACCCCAAAAAATCTACCAAAGAACGCCTACAGCTGATAAACACCTTTAGTAATGTGGCAGGATACAAGATCAACTCCAAAAAATCAGTTGCCTTCCTATACACTAAGAATAAGAGAGCAGAGAGGGAAATCAGAGAAGCATCACCTTTCACGATAGCCATAAATAGCATAAAATATCTTGGGGTAACTCTGACCAAGGAAGTGAAAGATCTATTTGACAAGAACTTTAAGTCTTTGAAGAAAGAAATTGAAGAGGACACCAGAAAATGGAAGGATCTTCCTTGCTCTTGGATTGGAACGATCAACATAGTAAAAATGGCAATTCTACCAAAAGCAATCTATAGATTCAATGCAATCCCCATCAAAATCCCATCAAAATTCTTCACAGATCTTGAGAGGATAATAATCAACTTTATATGGAAAAATAAAAAACCCAGGATAGCCAATACAATCCTATACAATAAAGGAACTTCTGGAGGCATTACCATCCCTGACTTCAAACTCTATTACAAACTCAAGTCCAAATGGATTAAAGACCTCAATATCAGTCCGAACACACTGAACCTGATAGAAGAGAAAGTGGGAAGTACTCTACAGCAGATGGACACAGGAGACCACTTTTAAGTATAACCCCAGCAGCACAGACATTAAGGACCTCATTGAATAAATGGGACCTCCTGAGACTGAGAAGCTTCTGTAAAGCAAAGGACACTGTCACTAAGACAGAAAGGCAACCCACTGACTGGGAAAAGGTCTTCAGCAACCCCACAACTGACAAAGGTCTAATCTCCAAAATATATAAAGAACTCAAGAAACTAGACCGTAAAAGGCTAATCAACCCAATTATAAAATGGGGCACTGAGCTGAACAGAGATCTCTCAACAGAAGAAGTTCAAATGGCCAAAAGACACTTAGGTCATGCTCAACTTCCTTAGCAATCAGGGAAATGCAAATCAAAAAAACTTTAAGATACCATCTTACACCTGTCAGAATGGCGAAAATAAAAAACACCATTGATAGTCTTTGCTGGAGAGGTTGTGGAGAAAGGGGTACACTCATCCATTGCTGGTGGGAATGCAAACTTGTGCAACCACTTGGGAAAGCAGTGTGTCGGTTTCTCGGGAAATTTTGGATCAACCTACCTCTCGACCCAGCAATACCACTCTTGGGAATATACCCACGAGATGCCTTATCATACAACAAAAATATATGCTCAACTACGTTCATAGCAGCATTGTTTGTAATAGCCAGAACCTGGAAACAACCTAGATGCCCATCAACGGAAGAATGGATGAAGAAAGTATGGAATATATACATATTAGAGTACTACTCAGCAGTAAAAAGCAAGGACTTCTTGAATTTTGCAGGCAAATGGATGGAAATAGAAAACACTATCCTGAGTGAGGTAAGCCAGACCCAAAAAGAGGAACATGGGATGTACTCACTCATATTTGTTTTCTAGCCATAAATAAAGGACATTGAGCCTATAATTAGTGTTCCGAGAGAAGCTAAATAAGAAAGAGAACCCAAAGAAAAACATATAGGCATCCTCCTGAATATTAACCTTCAGCAGGCAATGAAAGGAGACAGAGACAGAGACCCACATTAGAGCACCGGACAGAAATCTCAAGGTCCAAATCAGGAGCAGAAGGAGAGAGAGCACGAGCAAGGAACTCAGGACCGCAAGGGGTGCACCCACACACTGAGACAATGGGGATGTTCTATCGGGAACTCACCAAGACCAGCTTGCCTGGGTATGAAAAAGCCTGGGTTAAAACCGGACTTGCTGAATATAGCGGACAATGAGGACTACTGAGACCTCAAGGACAATGGCAATGGGTTTTTGATCCTACTGCACGTACTGGCTTTGTGGGTGCCTAGGCAGTTTGGATGCTCACCTTACTAGACCTGGATCCAGGTGGGAGGTCCTTGGATTTCCCACAGGGCAGGGAACCCTGATTGCTCTTTGGGCTTACGAGGGAGGGGAAAGAGAATGCGAGGCGGTGGCGGGGAAGAGATAGAAATCTTTAATAAATAAATAAATTAAAAAAATATTTATTTATTCATTATGTATACAATATTGTGTCTGTGTGTATGTCTGCAGGCCAGAAGAGGGCACCAGACCCCATTACAGATGGTTGTGAGCCACCATGTGGTTGCTGGGAATTGGACTCAGGACCTTTGGAAGAGCAGGCAATGCTCTTAACCTCTGAGCCATCTCTCCAGCCCCGAGAGAAATTCTTTAACTGAACCCATGTCTACTTTTTATAGTATGCCAAAGAGGAAATTATAGTCGTCTCATCTTTCTGACATTGATACAAACAAGGGTTTTAGAAGCCGAAACTGAGACACGGGCCATGGAAGTATGCTGCTTACTGGCTTGCTCATCATGGCTTTCAGGGCTTGCTTTCTCACAGAACTCAGAACCACCAACCACAGTGGGCTAGGATCTCCCACATCAATCACTACTTAAGAAAATACCCTACAGCTAGATCTTATATAGGCTTTTTTTTTTCCAACTAGAGTTCTCCTTTAGGTTGACTCTAGCCTGTGTCAAATTGAAATAAAATTAGCCTGCATATATAGTGAACTCATAGAAACTACATGCCTATCCTTGGTGCTTAGAAAACTTTAATATAATCATTTCTCATTAAGCTTCATGGCCACTGCTAATATTATTTATTAATCTTTCCTCAGTATACAATACAGTGCATGACATTTAATGACACTGTAAGATCCTTAAATCAATGAACATAATAAAGAACGTGAATTTCTCAGAGCCATGGGAAGAGAATTAAGGTTTAGTAAATAAGGTTGCAAGTCAGAAATTTCTATATATTTTCCATTATTTCAGCTCCTTTTAGCTAAGGAACAAATCTATAAAACATGGTGACTTAACTAACACTAAAATGAGTATTCATCGATGCTCAGGTGGAAGCAAGTTTACTGTACTGGGACTGATCAATGGAGACTTGAACAGCACCTGGGAAACAGAAACACACGTCTCTGTGGCTCCTGAAACAACAGGGCATCAGCTCCATCCTTTCCATATCATAGTGGTACTCTCACAGTGGGAATGACTTTATTTTGTGTTGTTTTCAAGGCAGGATCTTTTTGGCTAAGTTGTCTGACCTTGAAATTATGATTCTCCTGCTTTTGTCTGCTAGACTACAGACTGCAAAGGCATGGGTCACTAAGTCTCAACTGGTATCAATTTTTGTTTCAGAATTAGTTGACCTTATGTGTTTGCATATGTGTGTTTGTATGTGTTCGAGAAGAGATGTGCCCGTGGGTGTATGAGTTTTAGTAAAATTAAATTGGAGTGGAGAAAGTAAAAAAATAAATTAGGAATGAAATGAATTCATATGTACTAATATATTTGTAAACAATGTCTATTTGTATGTGTGTAATACACATATATGTAATAGTATATGTCACCATTATAGCTATGCTAGTTTCTCCCCAAGTGATAAGTGGTTCATTAGAGACAGAATCAACTGCTCGGTTCTGCAGGTCAGAGTATTATTTATGTTGCTTGTACTTGAATTGTGTGGTTAATTTTCTTGATCATTAACTGGAATGCCTGACAAATACCTGGCTATCGTATTGCTTTTTGCTGAGCAGATGAGGTGGTCATTAGCATTACTGAACATGTTTTCACCTCTGTGTAATTTATTTTTGTCGAAGGGAAGATCAATTACATTTTGAAAATATTGTTCACATTGTTAGAAAAACCATCCAATCAATTCTAATAGGCAAATTGTAGATTCATTATTTTATAATATAGGCAGCAGCTGAGGTAATGATAAATGTTTACTTGGAATAAAAACATGCATTTACTTTTTTCCCTAACCTACAAATTACTCGAACAACTCAATATTTTAGCTTGCCTCTGATACTGAAGAAGAGACTGATTTAAGGGGAATCCGTAAATTTATTCCTCTTGACTTTAAATGTACCTTTATTATATGCATTCCAAAGAAAAATTATTATCTAATCTAGAAATATATGCTGTAATCATTAAATAATGTGATGAATGCGTTTATAACTCCAATTCTGTGCAGGGTAAAACCTATAGTTGCTCAGAGTTTCTAATTCTAATTCCTGGCAGAAGACACAGAAGTGCAAGATTATTGAAGCAGATGCATGGAGAAACAGAAACAATTAAGTCAGTGTTTGGATAGTGCTCGTGGTTCCTGTTCTTAGGTCCTTAATACGTGTTATAAGGGAGATTGGGACTTTTGAGATGGCTAAAGTAAATGGCATCTCCTGCCAAGATCTGACAATTTGGGGTTTGGTCCCCAAACCCACATGGTAGGAGGAACAACTTGAACTAAGTCTCACAAGTTGTTCTCTGAAAGTCATTTACTCATCATAGCACCTAGATTCAAAATAATAAACAAAAATGTAGTAATAAAAGCATATTGAGTTAAGAAGAAAAGAGAGAAGGTGTAGAAAAGGATATATAACACATTGCCTTCCAGATTTCTTCCTATTTAAATGTATTTTTTGGCAGTAAAACTGAAAGATGAAAGTTTTTGTGGTTGGAACTGTTTTTAGAAAATGACATTCAGAAAGTGGAAAACTAGTGGATGCTTAATAAGTTTTCGAAGCGAATGAATTTTATAACACGTTTTACACTGTAATGTGTAATGCGATCAGGAGAAGGTGTCTTCTACCTTCTCTACTTACAAACACCTGATTGAAGCTGTCCTGTGTTTTTATGCTCTTGTGTGTATGTGTTTACTTGATGAGAACTAGGAAACGACATTTGTGAGAGGAGAGCATATGAAAAGTATCTGGTAGCAATCAATGGTTTTATTTGATCAATGCCTGCTGACATTCCAAGGATCCTTCATAAATAACCATCTGAGTATAAAGAGCTTCTTTTTTACTACCTGGCATTTCATGCAGAATGTACATGGATTCTCACATGAGCTTCAGGATGCTGGTATTACAGATAATTAGAACCTGTGGGACTTGAGACAAAACATTGAAAGGACTGGATTCTACCTTCCCTGGTATTCCCTCATTAACAGATAACACAGTCTTGATGTTGTATGGGTGAAAATCTAAAATATTACAAGAGGTAGAAGTTGAGATTATGACATGTCAATGGCAAAGAGAGATTGAAACTGCTAGATAGATTGTTGAGAACAAAAAAGTAAGTTATGAGTGAAGAAACTCACAGGGTAACAGAAAAGAAATGAACTCTGAAGCGCTGAGCATAAAGTCTGTGATTTAATCTGATCCTACTACCTGATTTTCTTGAACTTGAACTTCGGTGTAGAAACCAAATACATGGATTTGTTTTATTTGGCCTGGAAATAAAAATCCTAGCTCTCCCTAGGTGACATTGATCACGTTTATAGAGACTTGCTAGAACTGTGTTAAACAACTTAAGGTTCTCTCTGATTTCTGGCCACGGTGTAGGGAACAGTCTTTCAAAGGGAAATAACAAGGACAGATAAAGTGCAAGCAACATACCTGTGACTCCCATCTGAAAATGGAAGAAACAAAATAAAACCCATGGAATCTTCTTTGAGCTCATGCTCTTTTCCATGTAGGATCCTGAAAGAACAAGGGGCAACTGTGGTGTTGTTTTCTACCCCTTCATGCAGTGTTTTCAGCACATGTGAGAAAAAGGGGGCAAGTGGCAGTGCCACTTTGATGTATGAGTCTACAAGAAAACTGGATCTCCAGCAGTCGTATTGCCTTTTCCCTGGCAGATTCCCAAAGCATGAGAAGAGAGAGCCATGAATCTTTATCATTCTGGAGCCAGACAGGTTCCACCATGATCATGTTTTCACATTAAAGCATGATAGTATTTCAATCAAACTGACATTTAGTAGTAGAGCTCTCTGAGATATACTATTAAAAGGAAAAGAAATCCTACTAACCAGGCAAGGAGTAAAATTCCCCTATTATAATGCCTGCCTAGCATAGAGGAAGCCCTGGTTTGATGTCTAGCATCTCAATAAAGTGGCTATGGTGATACACATCCATTATCCCAGTACTGAGGAGATGGAAGAAGCAACAGGATCATTTCTAAGTCAATCACTACACCATAGGGAGTTTGAGACCAGCCTTAGCTACATATGACCCTTACTTAAAAACACAGCAAAACAACAACAACAACAAAAAAGAAATCTTATGAATCTTATGAAACAAATAAAGTTAAAAGCCATACTGAGACATTTCAGAGCACCTATATTTGAGCTTCATATCCTAATCACCTGTTTCATTCAGGTCTGCAACAAAAGCTCTCGGTTTTTAACCACTTTAAGAGACAGTCTGGTAAGCAGTGAAATCAAGTATGTTATTTGCTTGAAAGGTTTCCATCTCTCAAGGGTGCCACCCTGGGCAGTAACAGGCAATAAAATAGATTGAATTTGAGACACCATACACTATGAAGTTCTACTCAGTTACTAATAGATTGCTTTACCATAAAGTACTAAGTGTGGAGCTGTTGGAGAAAAGCCACTTGTTGGTTCCTGGCTGCCAGGACTCCTGAAATAATGACACAGAAACTGTATTATTTAAATCACTGCTAGGCTCATTAGCTCTACTTCTTATTGGCTATCTCTCACATCTTAATTTAACCCATCTCTATTAATCTGTGCATCACCAGGATGTCGTGGCCTACCAGCAAAGTTTAAGTGCATTTGTCTCTGGTGGAGGCTCCATGGCTTCTCTCTGACTCCTCCTCCTTTCTTTCAGAATTCCCTTTTGTTTTCCCTGCCTAGATCTGTTTCCCTATAACTCTGCTATAGGAATAAAGCAGTTCCTTTATTAACCAGTGATATTCACAACATACAGAGGGGAATGCACAACATGGTGTCACACAATAAATTCTAGACAATAGGCTACTACCTTTATCAAAAGTGGATCAAGTGCCAGGAGACATTTACAAAAACCGTTATTGTATTTGTTTCAGGTTGTATACAATTAGTTTAATTGATACTGAAAAATAACTATCCAAAGGAAGGACTGAAACTACAATTAATGTAATATAATAATAATTTATATTTACATTTTAAATTTTAATTAATTTATTTTGCACCACAACTGCAGCTCTCATCCCAGTCCCTCCCATCAAGCCCCTCTGTTTCCATTCCCCAATACATTTCTCCTCCATTTCTGTTAAGGAAATGCCAGGTCTCCTGTGAATATCAGCAAACCATGATATGTAACATGACAAGTGAAAGACCTGTATGACAAG
The DNA here is from genome assembly GCF_014885135.2 of Alexandromys fortis. NCBI lineage: Eukaryota > Metazoa > Chordata > Mammalia > Rodentia > Cricetidae > Alexandromys > Alexandromys fortis. The sequence goes on from NW_026067947.1 coordinate 7,782,655, forward strand.
AACTTCAAGTCTTTGCAGAAAGAAAAAAACTGTAAAAGAGTTCAGGAGATGGAAAGATCCTCCATGTTTATGGATAGGTATGATTAACATTGTAAAAAATGGCCATCTTACCAAAAGCCATCTATAGAGTCAATGGAATTACCATTAATATCTCAAAACAATTCATAAATCCTGAAAAGAAAAATACTCAACTTCATATGAAAAAAAAAAAAAAACACCCGGGATAACTAAAATGATGTTGTATAATAAAAGAACTGCTAGAAATTTCACTAAGCCTGATTTCAAGCTCTACTGTGAGCTATAGTAGTAAAAAATGCATGGTATTAGTATAAAACAGACATGTAGATCAATGGGATTGAATCAAAGACCTAGACATCAGTCTACACACCTATGGTCATCTGATTTTTGACATAGAGGCTAAAATTATAAAAATATAAGTTCATCTTAGGTTTTTCTAGAATTTTATATTCTTTAATATAAATACATAAATTGTTTATTGAATAATAAATGAGATGCTTTCCAAATGTAATATTTCATGTGGTGGTAATAGTGGTGGCTATTGCTTGAGAAAGGATCTTACTATTTTGCCAGGCTTGCCTCCCATTCACAAATCCTCCTGCTTCTTCCTCGACATGTTGATATCACAGAAATGTGCTGCTGCACATGAACCAGATACAAATTAGAGAAAATCCTTTCTATTCTCAAATGCGTTTGCACTTGAAAACCTTTTATTTTCATGTTGTTATGGACAAGGTTGTATTGCAAGAGGCAATGAGAAATAAGACTGACTTACCAGGTTTTTGCCGTAAGGGATAGCCTTTCTTGTCGACTGAAATTTCTGTTCCACCAAGTCCCACGGCCATTTAGTCCCAAAGAAGCACACAGAGGCTTATATTAGTTATGAACTACTTGGCCTATTTACCTTAGGCTTATTGTTAACTAGTGCTTATAACTTAAATTAGCCTGTAATTCTTATCTATGTTTAGCCACATGGCTTGGTACCTTTTCGCAGTGCAACATTTTCATCTTGCTCTCTCTGCATCTGGGTGGCAACTGCAGACTGAGCCTTTCTTCTTCCCAGAATTTGCCTAGTCTGGTCACCCTGCCTATACTTCTTTACCTGGCTGCTGGTCATTTTATTAAACCCATACCAGAGACAAATCTTTACAGGGTGCAAGGGCATTATCCAACAGCGTTTTCTCTAGGAACCTTCTCCTTATTAATGAACAGTAGAAGGAAGGGGGGGGTATGAAAGGAGAAAGTCTTTGCGGATAATTCCCCAGTGCAAATAATTTAGGTGGCCTGGAAACTTCCTTATTATTTCAATTTCCAGTTGTGTCTCTGGAAATAAAGAATATTTTGTAATCATTTATATTGATGACACATTATTAAACTTACCTTTTAGGTCACTCATGGTGATTTTGTTAATCTTTAATTTAAATAAGCTTCCTTTTTTCTTTCTTTTTCCTTTGATACTTCATCATAATATATTACCTTTATTTACAATATATAGAGGCATATAAACAGTATCCTGCAAGTGAATAAGTGAAAAATAACGTGAAGAATGAATTAAGTGAAGTGATTTTTTTTAAAGCCCATGTTTCTGATGGGAGGTAAAGGAATTGGATATGCTGTTGAAGAAGTAATGACTATAGCATTATTTTCCTTAAAAATGGGAATAGTTGATAGGAAGAAAAAAAAAACTTCACATCACATTGTCTTCAACTTTTCTTTCCTCCCCTCAAATGTTTAGGTACATAACAAGGCTGGAGATGGATGGAGATAGAGACAGAGACCCACACTGGAGCACCGGACTGAGCTCCCAATGTCCCAAGAAGGAGCAGAAGGAGGGAGAATATGAGCAAAGGCTGTTTAAATACTTTTCATCTTTCCTTAATCTTGTGTTATTTGTTTCTCTGGCGTGTCTATATGGTAAGTGTTCCATGTAGACTTTGTTTGCTCTGTGGTGTTATCAAAAGCCAAACTTATGATATGTAACATGACAAATACTCTTTGATTTGTTAAACCAAACATTTGAACTCTTTGGAGTATGACCTTTTAAATGAAAGCATGGATATAGATTTTGAAATCCCAAAATGTAACAGAATTGCATTACGGACGTTATGGGTCAGGGAAAATTAAGTTTGTCAAGCCATTTCATGAAAGAATGCACAAAGGGAAAATTGGATGCGGGAGGGGAGGGCACGTAGATGATGTTAACATTACCAGAGGCATCTAGCAGGAGAGACCCAATGAACATATTTATCCTTTATATGTATTTCACAGGAAGTGCTGAGGAGGTCAGGTGTGCACTCCCAAATGGATTTACCTTGGCTCTTCACAGCACATTTAACTACACCAGGGATAATGGATGGTCACAAATCTAGGCATAAATCTAAGACATGGGATATTTAGGTCTGGTGTTAAGAGTGACTTCCTATAAATAAGGACTGGCTGCCCTTGAACACTTTTAGAGTATGCTTGAATCTGGTGTTAAAACTAGCAAAATTCATTGCCCGTTTCCCTTCATGAGTGGAAAAATTTACAGTATCTCTCTTGGGCCTCTTGAGCTATGTGGAGACACACAAATCTCAGTGTTAGGGAGAGTCACGAACCAACTTTATTAGTCTCATGGGAACCAGACTCAGCTGCGTGGCTTGGGCGATTTGCTCATTTTAGAAAAGTACATGGACTTTTGCATTTAGAATACTCTATATTATCTTAATTGTGACTCTCCTAACATACTTATGACTTAATATACAGGCGTCCCTTTGCAGTTTTTATTACCTTAACTCTGTTGCTTGGATTTGAAGGATGCAGTAATTAGAACAAGTTGACTGACCTTCCTCAGGGTCAATTTGAAAAACCAGCAGCAGCTTGTGAAACATTTGGATTTCTTTATGGCAGTTACCTTCTAGATTATTTATTTGTAGTAATAATAAGTAGTATAATTATTCATTTTAAATAAGGTAGTTTTCCAAAGGATTTTGTACATTAATGTATTCAATTATGGTTGCTCACATTTATGACTTCAGGCAAGATGTGGAGAAGAAGGCAGTAGAAATACAACCATGAAAAGCCATATGGTCTGTTCTGGTCAGGGAAGCCATTTGAAAATTTGCTGTATATCTTACAGAAATGCATTTATGTTATTAAAACACAATGTCAGTATTCAAGACATTTGATACTGGAATTAGTCAGACATCTATCAGTAGTAAAAGGAAATGCTAAACTTTGCCAAATTTGATTTTGCTTTTTCTTCATTATTATCATGAGAATGAATAAATTACAAGCATGGAACGCAACACAGGGAAATTCATATAAGTTACTGTATTACTTATTGTAACAAAATTATTATATGAAAGTATTTTTAAAGAAGAAAGTGTTTCTTTTGGCTTTTAGCTTGATGATGCATTTATCATGGTTAGGAAGTCATAGTGACAGGAGCCTAAGACAACTAGTCGAACATGTCATATCGACCCTTAGGAAACAGGGAGAGACTAATTCTGATACTTAGATCTCATTCTGCTTTTAATCTAGTCCTGAATCACAGCTCATAGGATGTATCATCCACATTTCTGGATGGGTCTTCCCACATCAATTAACCTCCCCTATAGTTATGACCAGACACTGGTCACCTAGATGGTTGTAGATCTAGCAAGTGTCAATCAATATCAAACCTTGTCTCATGCTTGGAAAAAGGCAGAGAGACAAGAGTATATACCATGTGCCTTAATTTATGCCAAATGCGACTACAGTGTGTCTGTGCTGTCAGAAGTCAGGGAAAAGTTACTGTTGAGAGGTGTAGGATTATAGAGGGCTACTAAGGCACTGTTAGAGGACAGCTTGCAGTACAAATGGTTCTTTTCCTTTACCATGGGTTCCAGGATCAAATTTGGGTTGTCAAGTTTGTGCAGCACACTTTTACCTGCTGAGCCACTTCAATTCGATGACTCTAGATCACATGGATAAATCTTACCTATTGAAACCATGTTAGAATACAATACTGGACTAGATCACATGGTGCGTTTAATAATATCCTCAAAATAGAATTTGTAGTAAAAAACAAACTTACCTTGGAACTCTTTTTTTTGATTCTTTTATTAAATTAATGACTGGGAATTAGAGTGCCCTTGTGTAGTTTGTTTAGGTATTGTTGATATCTAGTTCTTTAGTAATTCATTTCCTGAAAATGACTAATTTCTGTCATCTGGAGAAATGATGTTTGGCATTAAATGCTTTGCTTACTTTAATTTTGAATGCCTTGACTGGGGTAGCAGTCGGTTTTTAAAAAAGGAAATTTGTTTCTGTTGAGTTACATCTTTTCATTCTTATGTCTGGCATCTTTGGTGGCAATTAGTTATGACCATTCATCAGAAGAGGGTGGGGAGAAGATGGCACAGCTTTCATACAGAGTACAAAAGTGAGGCATGTAAAACTGGGAAGCAGTTTATCAGAAAACTGTGGGTCATCTAATTCCTCCAATCTAATGTTCGCTGAACTGAATCTACTAGATAATTATCTTCGTTTTCTCTTTGTACTCCAAACACATTGTAATTGTGAGAGAACGAAGACAGAATGCTTAGCTAATGCATTATGTATAGTGAACACTTTAGTTCTTACTTGTATTTTAATTCTTCAACCTTTCTTTCAGCTTTCCATTGCTCCCTTGCAAATCATTTTGTACATTCTTGCTAATTTTATCTTTAAAAATTTTAATGTTTCATGCCACATGTCAGCTGAAGGTGGGATGGGAGAATTTGGGAGCATAAGCCATTTTAATGGAATTTTAGTAGGCTTTAATAGTCTTTTTGCTAAATCAACACATCGAGAAAAAGAGTGAATCTATCATTAAATGTGAGTTCTGAGATACTGTGACCCTCAAAGATTTTGGCTTTGTTTTGTTTTATTTTTCTGATTATTTTGTAAACTCTCCACTCTGTGTCAAGGTCTCCCACAGTGGTAATGAAGTAATTATCTCAGGCACGGGTTTCAGATCTGGTTCACTGTAAACACAATTGAAATTTAAATATTGAGTTGGAAAAACAATGAGATTTAAAATAACTTTTGCAAAGAAATGCAATTACTTGATGCTGGGAAGATGGCTCATCCCCTTGTTAAGAGGGCCTACCCTTTCAGAGGATCTATTTCATCCCAGGCATGCACACCAAGTGGTTCACACCCATTTGTAACTCCAGCCTTAGAGTACCTAATGCCCTCTTGGTTTCTTCAAGCACTCACTTGCACTTTCATGCACATACCCTCACACATACACATATAATTAAAAGTAAAATAAAATGTTTTAAAAATCACATTACAATATTTCTCCATCATGTGAATCTGAACTTAAATGTGTGCAGTGAAAATTTCTCCTCACCCCAATACATATTTAGAATTTATAACACAGCCATTTCCACAATAACAGGGTACATCCAACTTAATTATAGAATGAACCAGATGTCTTGTTCTTCACAAATAATAAGTATTCCTGCATCCTCAGGTAACTCATTATTTTAGTAACACCATGTCATATTTTAGTAGATTTTCATGTAATATTTTAAAGAGAATCTTGCTGTCTGTACCCGACACAACCTTGTCACAGGTATATAATCATATTTTTTAATATTTTTCTGTTGAGAATTTGACTTCTTTTCTATTGTAGTAATAACTATGCAGTCTTAAAACTTGTTGTTTGCTAACTCTACATTGTGGGTGTTGAATGAGGGAATGTTTAATAATTTATACTGTCCAGTATGCAAAATCTGTCATAAAAAGTGGTATGTCGTAAATTCATAGATCTTCTTTAGAGGTGAGTTTTGCTTTTTTGTTGGCATCTGTCTTCCCTCTGCAGATTGATAGACACAAGTTACCATTTGCAAGTCGTGATTTTATAAGAGATTATGAGATAAGCATTGCAAATTCAGTGTATCTTGTTTTCTTTATTTTTTTCTTTCGCCTCCACAGATTTACTTTTTTACACTCCATCTAAAAATATTTTTTGTTTAAGAAAGGAAAAAAAAAAGTCTTGTGACAATTTGCATAATATGTTAATGCAGATATGCATCTAGACATCTGGATGGCATTTTAATATCTCATTCTCATTCAAGGAACTAGACCTCACACAGATGGTAGAGACAATTTTAAGAGCATTGTTGTAAACAAATAAGGCAGCCAGGAAACCAAACACACTCAGAGATTGGCTTTGCCGCCAAAGAAGCTTTTTAGTGAGATGTTGTGACTACAAGATTGTACAGCCCTTATCAGTCTCTGACAAAGGAGAGGTAACAGCAGGCAATTCTGTACCACACAAATGAAAAATAAAATACTGTCAGTCACAAGTTTTTAGCTTTGAGCATTTTAAAGATTGGATGAATTTTATACACTTAGAATGCATGCCCATACATATATACAATAATACATATTCTGTGCTAGATGTATATATGTGCATATAGTACAGAAGTGTTTTAGTTTTAGTCAGCTTATATCATTTAACAATGAATCCATCTCTGATGTCCTTGTCTCCCTTAGTTACCAGCATTTAAACCTTAGTCTGCTCAAACACAGGATACAGGAATTATTTTGCCTTGGTTTAAGGGGCATACAGTCCCTTATAATTGTGGTTTGATATTGCTATCTGCAAATACTTTGGATCATATTCAATCTATAATGCATGTTGTAGTTTAGATGCCTCAAGTTAAGCATTCTTGTAATATAACCATTCTTGATTGTTTTTGGTTCTACCTCTGGATCCTGGTGCTCCAGGCAGTGTCAAGGGTGGGTTTCCTCTCTCGCATGGGTCTCAAGCTAAAGCAGTCAATGGTAAATCACTCTCAAAATTCCTATGCCACCTTTACCACAGCACAGTTTGTAGGCAGTACAAATTGTAGATTGAAGGTTTTGTGCTTGTGTTTGTGTCTCCATCTCTCTACTAGGAGTCTTGCCTGGTTACAGGAGGTGGCCAGGTCAGAATCCTTACTCGATTTCTGGGAGTTTCCACTTATATGTTAGTGCATACTATGTTTATCTTTCTGGGTCTTGCTTATGACACTCAGAATGATTTTTCTCTAGTTTCATCCACCTGCCTGCAAGTTTCATGATGCTAGTTTTAACAGCTGTATAATACTCCATTGTGAAAATGTACCACATTTTCTTTATCCAATCTTTTATTTAGGTCCATTTAGGTTGTTTACATTTTCTGGCTATTATGAATAAAGCTGCTATGAACATAATTGTGCAAGTGTCCTTGATTCTTAATGATATTCTGCTATACTCATAGATTGGTGCTTAGTCCAGTTGTCATCAGAGATTACATGGGACTGGAAGGTCCTCTGTATCTATGTTACAAGATTGGAGTTTTGCTGCGACTCCTAACAGAGGAAGTGGATCTGTTTCTGATGTTTTTGGGACCCTTTCCTCCTGCTGGATTGCCTTTTCCAGCCTTATATGAGGGAAGGTGCCTCATCTTACAGCAATTGCCATGTGTTGTAAATATATATGGGCAGCCTGCCCTTTCCTGGAGAGAAAAGAATAAGAATGGATGGGGATGGAGGTAGGGAATTGAAGTGGCAGGAGAGAGCAATTGGGAGGAGAGGAAGGAGGGAAAGCTCCAATCTATCTGGATGTTATCAATAGCAATATTTTTTTTTTAAAAAAATGTGTCACCAATTCCTGGCCATACTGAATAGCTTTAATGATTTTAAATCTGCCCATCATATAAGAAAAAAATATCCACTATTAAGTTGCTTTGTTATTTGGGGCAAATTACTTAGTCTCATTCTTTCTGTTTGTCATACTGAGTTATAATATTCTCAGTCTTATATAGTTAATAAATAATATTCCACAGTTTTACATCTAGTTGTTAATTCATGCTTAGTAATAGAAAGTATTAAACAAAAATTAACATTTAAATTCTTTGTTTTTCTTTTCTCTGCCATTCATTTATTTACTTATTCATTTATTTTTTTTTGATGGAGGAAGGCCATTGGCTAATAAAAAAAACTGCCTTGGCCCATTTTATAGGTTAGAACATAGGTGAGTGGAGTATACAGAACAGAATGCTGGGAGGAAGAGGAAGTAAGCTCAGACTGGATAGCTCTTCTCTCTGGGGCAGACACTATGAAGCTCCGACCCAGGATGGACATAGGCTAGAATCTTCCCGGTAAGAGCACCTTGGGGTGCTACACACTTATTAGAAATGGGCTAGTCCAGGTGCGAAAGTTAGCCGAGAAGAGGCTAGATATAATGGGCCAAGCAGTGTTTGAAAGAATACATTTTGTGTGTTGTTATTTTGGGGCATAAGCTAGGTAGGCGGCCGGGAGCAGGCAGCAGGAATGCAATCCGCAGCTCCCTCAACATTTTTTGAATCTGACCATTTTATCACAAAAGCATTGGACTTAACTCTATTTTGTGGTATGAATAGAATTATTTGTCTCTTGGGTGAAGCAGAAAAGTTCAAGATTCTGTAATCATAGAGACTGAATCTTATACCTGACTCTTTTTCTTTCTAGTTGGGGAATTATGTTAATTTTCATTATTGATTTGTTTATGTAGCTAGTAGGGTATCTCCCAAATCACTATATTATCTTACCTATATGATCAAGCCTAGAAAATGCATGATTGGGCAATCTTAGTTTATCTGTTTTGTATGTTTTTCTTCTGTTCAGTCAAAGGCTGAGATTTTGCATAATTATTTCTAGCCTATGCAAATGTGTAAATACTCCATAAGCATATTTCCCTTGTGTTATTGATTATTGTTGATTTATGTCTACTAATTTGGGCCAAATTGGATTATGAATTGAGATAGTGGTGAGTCTAGACATAACTTTTAGAATGTGAGTATTCCATTTGATAAATTTTTGTTCAGTTTGACCCTGCTGTAATGAATATTACTTGAGTCTGTAAGCTAAATAAAATCTTTCCCCCTTAAGCTACTTCATAGAGTATTTTATCACAGGAAAAGTAACTATGTCACCTACACTCCCTAAAGTTTCTTCTACCTCTGCTTTGCCAATTCCATACACAGGGATGAGGTTGGAATCCTTGTAATACAATCATCCACTTGTGATGTGGAATTTCCCTCTGTGTGCTGTGAATACCACTGGTTAATAAAGAAACTGTCTTGGGCCTGGACATAAAGGTAGGCAGGGAAAACTAAATGAAATGCTGGAAGAAAGGAGGCATGGGCAGAGAGAAGCCATGTAGCCCTGCTGGAGTTGGATGGAACTTTATCTGGTAAGCCACAGCAATGTGGCGAAACACAGATTACTAGAAATGGGTTAAATTTATTATGTAAGAGTTAGCCAAAAAAGAAGCTAGAGCTAATGGGCTAAACAGTGATTTAATTAATACAGTTTTTGTGTGGTTATTTCGGGGCTGAGCAGCCAGGAACCAACAAACAGATCCTCCTTTCAACACACTTGAAGCCCCACCTTTGCATATTGTTGTATTGTCTACCAAACCTTTAGGATAGTGAGCTTGAGGAGCTCTACTAATCATAGCCATAACACTTGTATCTCTTATTAGTTGTGCATAACATTTCATGTGCCTCATGTGTCACTTTTCTGTTGTGATCAAGTACCCTAACAAACAACAGTTCAGGAAAGAAGAGGATTTCTTTTGGTTTATTGATTGAGGGGATAAAGTTCACCACAGTTGAAAAGGCATGGAAATAGTCAAGGAAAAGAAAGTAATGTGAGTAAGAATATGGCTGATCATGTTTTCATCTGCACACAGTTTAGAATTTTGGTTTTGGTACATACATTTCTTCTCAGCAACATGCTTCTGGCATAGAATCTGTGATGAAATGCCAAACCTTTGTGTTGTGTACTGCCTAAGATGTGGTTCATCATTTTTAGTACTGTTCTCTTCTTGGTAGCTGAGTGTTTGGTATTAGATATGTAGATTTGATACCAAGGTGACATTGTACAGCACAATCATTATATTTTCTTTTTAAAAAGACATTTAAATTATTGTATGTGGTGGGGGTGGGGTGGGGGTTCAGTGTGCTTTGGTATGTGTGTGGGGCTCAGTTCTTTTCTTCTATCATGTGACCCTTGAGGGTTGAATTAAGGTCATCAAGCTTTGTCAGTAAGCATCTTTATCCTCTGAACCTTTTTGCTGGCCCCCTGATTGTTTTTTTATATATATAATTTCTGTATTTATTGTGTTGTTGAGTGTGAAACTTCTTCAGTCATATTATGATAAAAAAGTTTTCTCTGAATTTTTTTTAAATTTATCTTTTTTTTAGGTTCCCTGGTGTTTTGCCTGCACGTATGTCTGTATGAGGGTTTCAGATATTCTGAAACTGGAGTTACAGACAGTTGTGAGTTAACATGTGGGTTCTGGGATTTGAACCTGGGTTTTCTGGGAGAGCTGTTAGTGCTCTTCACTACTGAGCCATCTCTCCAGCCTCTCTCTGAAATATTGTAGCTTTCTAGTAATATGTGTGTATGTGTTTGGGTGTGCACGTGCGCTTGTGTGTGTGTGTGTGTAGTATACATAAATATACACTATCGTATCACAAAGTGCTGGGTCAATATATATGGATATCTGGATTTTTCTTCACTCTTATCATTTCATCAGGTACAGGTAGTGCTTCATTTGAGACGTTCAGGTTTTTGTTATATTTTTACATGCATTTAATGTGTACATTTTATATATTCAAAATTTACTATTCATTGACTTTTACAAAACCAGCTATTATATTTTATTTGACACTTTGTTTCATTTGGCAAAGATTAAGTGCCTACAATAAATCAGGCCCTCTTTTTAAAATTGAAAATTTATGAAATATTCTGATCATGGTTTCCCCTCCCCAATTTCCCAGATCCTCCTCCACCTCTTCACCTATTCAATTCAATACCTTCATTATTTCTCTTTAGAAAAGGAACAGCTAGATAAAAACAAACAAATCAGAATTAAAATGACAATAACAACAACAAAAGCACAGGAAAACACTTGCAACATAAAAACACAAAATTGAAAGCCATACTATACAAATAAAAAACTGGTAAAATTTTAAAGAAAAAGGCCCAAATCAATATAAGACAAAAAAATACCTACAAAAATGCTATGGAATTTATTTTGTGTTGTCCATCTACTTTTGACGCCTTATGCATAGTTCTCTGCAACCTGATGGAAGAGGTTTGATGAACATACTCATTTAGGGCTGAGTGTTTCAAAGTTCCTCTATAGTTTTATATTATTTGTGTTTAAATAAATAAAATGTTCCTGTAGGTCAGGGCAAAGTAGCCACACTAATCAACCTCACAGGTCAGACAGTGGCTGCACAAACCCTTAATCCCAGCAGCCACACTAGTTAACTATAGAGTTTGGAAGGTGATGCTACATGCCTTTAATCTCAGCACTAGAGAAGGATATAAGGTGTGATGAACAATATCTTGATCTCTTTCAGTCTGAGGATTTCTTAGAGGTGAGAACTCTATAGTAAGTTGGCTTTTTTGCTTTCTGATCCTCAGGTTGAACCCCAATATTTGTCTATGGGTTTTTCTATTCTTGCAACATTAGAACCTTCAAAGTGTAGCCTCACCCCCTGCCTAGTGTTACACATCCTAAAGATTACATAACCCCACAAAATGATTATATAAATATATTTGCAAGTCGCATCAATGAATAAAAAAGAGAGTAGGGAGGAATGTATAGGAGGGCTCAGAAGGGGGAACGGGAAGGAAGAAATGACATAATTATAATCTCATAAATAAATAATGTTTTTAAAAAAGGAAAAAAAAAGTTACCCTTAACCAGTAACCAGGACTTCAAATACATAATGCTATAGGAAATATTTCTCCTTCAGTTCTCAACAGACCCAACCAATCATACCTTTAGATGTTGCCACATGTCCCAAAGAGTTAAGGTAAACCTCATTTGAGAGATATTGATTTAAAACCATTTAGAAATTAAAATAGAGAAAGCATTTGCAAAGCACAATATTAGCATATAATTATGCTATAATTTTCAAGATTAATTAGTGGTGGGTAGAAATGAGAGGATCTAAGGATATGTTGGAAAGGGGAATACAAACAAAGGAATTTAAAGCAATATACTACAAAGAAAACTGCTCAACCATGTTTACTATAGCACAGATTTCAGTAGATGAGATATGGAATCAGCCTAAAGGGTATATAACAGATAAATAGATAAAGGAAATGTGGAATATATTTGAAATTATCTGGTTTGCAGGAAATTAGATGGAATAATAATATTAATTGACTTAAGCCAGAGACAGAAAGAATTGCATGTATATATGTCCCAATTCACTCTGGTTAAATTGCCAAACTACAGGAAAATGTGTGTGTGTGTGGTGGATGCTTTCTTGGGAGCAGAAGAGTTTCGAGGGAGACAGGGAGAATGAGAGAAGATTATGAATGGTGAAAACAACAAAAAAAATGTTGTATTACACCTTTGAAACTGATATTCCCATTCGACAGATATGGAAACAGAGGCTTAGTTGTCATGAAGACAGATTTGAGATTCCAACCCAGATTTACCTACTTTAAGGACTCTCTTCTGCTTCCTTCCTAAAATAGTAAGATTTTATATTACAGAAGGCACCAGTTCCCATCAGGTATTGAATCGTACCATTCTTCCCCCAACCCCTTTCTCTTTCTTTAAAAATGTGACAAACATTGTTTCTCAGTTTAGGCTTCATCTGCTTTTGTGAATCAGGCTTCATTGTAAGACTTAGTAAAAAGAGCCTTCACATGCATTTATGTCCATTATCCAGGGGTGCATTGTTCATTATTCTTCTATCTAAGAGTTCATTGCCAAGAAAGTAATATAATTATCACATAGCCTATATAAGTTTTTCAGATCCTAAAGAAACTGTAAGAAAAACTGACAAAGTTATAAAATATATTATGAAATATGTTTATTTATTGACAGCAGGATAATTTTTTTCTTGCTATCTTAAAAAACTTTTACCACCCTTATTCTTTGTCCTTTAGGAGATCCGTCACTTCCCACATTCCCATTAAGCACTGTGAGCGTGCGGTTGATCTTGGTGCCTGGAGCTTTGTGAAATCGCTAAGATTCATATCTAGTTTGTTACTTTGAACTAAATGTTCTTTGCTTGTGTCCATAAGATGAAGAGTTACTCAAAGAAAGAAGGAACAGTGCTGGGTGAAGCAAGAAAGGCGTGACTCTAAAAACCACGTTAGGAAATTATTAGAATCTTGTCCAGATGACACTTATCTTAATGTGTTTAAAATATTGATGCAATTATTTTTGTAATTCACAGTAAAATTTACATGTAGTGCTATAGGCCTTTAATCCTAGCTTTGAGGCTTGGTCTTCACAGGGAGTACCAGTCCAGACTATATAAAGAGATCCCCCCATCTCAAAATAAATTAATGAAACAAAACTTTAAATTGCTGACTTTAGTTGTATATTAACTAAATGAACTGAAATATTCCAACCAATATAGATGACAGAAACCAAATATGAATATGAACTCTGTTTATTTAGTTTCTCTGAGCTTAGTCTCTCAGTATATAAAAAGATCATGAAGGTGAAAGCCAGTTGAGTCCAAAAGATACCATGTTTAATTTTACATAAGTAAATAAATCTGTAATGTGATATACTATGAACAAACATTCAAATACTTCAGAAGCAAAGGTTAGGAAAGCAGTTGACATCTAATTTAACTATGACATGAACCTGGCTGAAAATTGTAATCATTAAAACAATTACTCAAAACAAAACAAAAAAAAATCCAAAACTTTGTTCATACTTTGCTATTACTGGTAGTTTCCATTGCTGAAAACCACACATTTAAAGCACATTTCACTTATTCTTCTCTCTGTACTGGTGAAGCTTTTATGCCCACATTTACCTTTTTGTTTGCATATTTGAAAATGCCAGCAAATACTCTGGAGAAGTATACACTATATCAGAAATTTATCGGATTCATCAAATGGCAGGTGGTTTTGAATTTTGTTTCCAAAGAGGAGACCTGAGGGGTATTTTATATTAAAGGTTTTATTCCCCTTTGGTACAAAAATGCAAATTATTTGCTTTTGCTAAAAAAAAAAAAATCCATGAAACATTTTTCCTCTTATTATTTCCCCCAGGAGTAGAATTTCACTATTCTTCATAATTGTAAATGCAGTTGACATTTTGAAGTTTATGTCCATGGGACTAAGATAGTGGATATTTTGGGGATGTCAAGTGCAGGAAAATCTAGCTTTCCTTTGTTATGCATTTGAACCTATCATATGTTAACTGGATTAACATAATTGGCCATCTCAGATTTGTTACTCTTCTTTTTTGGAAAGAATAAAAGACTAGGGAGTAAAATTAAAATAAAATAAAATTAAATTATGTCATAGTTGAAAAATAAAGACAGATATATTCAAAGAAACAATTTGTGAACTAAACCATGTTTCAACAGAATTGATTGTTAACACTGTAAAGTGGGAAATGCTTGAACAAAGGAATACCTTGTCATTTCAGTTACAAATGACAGCATCCTCACAGGGTTGAGGGTTTTAATGATGTCTTGGACCTGATTATTTGTCTGTTATCGAATCAGTGAGTGTTCACACCGATAAATTACAGCCACAGACTGGAGCATACCTTTGGAATCCATTCCAGTCTACCATAGAGAGGTAGAATTAGGACATCTGCTCTCCATAGTAAAATCCCATGCAATTAAACCCAGAGAAAAGAAGCCTCTACATGTGGAATAGGGAAGTGATTCAGACAGACACTAAAATGTCTAATGTATCTAGCTGCCTTTGAATAATTGGTCAGCTTTTGCCACCTGTGTTCATGAGCATAGAGGTGTGTGGTGCCATCACACTTTATCTATAAACAACTGCCTAGATTGTCCAAAGAATAATTGCAACATTGTGAAAAACTACTACCCAGACTGTGCCAAGGAATGGGATGAAATGCAAGGCACAGCAGTGGAGAGGAAATGGAAAGCACATTGTTATATGAATCTCACCTAGGAAGCCATTCTGACCAGTACAACTGGCATGTAATAGATGAGCTGGTAGGGCCCATCATTCTTGCTTCCCGAACCTCGTTTTGTCAGGCCCCCAAACCACACTCCAGGCAAACAGACACACAGCTGTATGAGCTTGGCAAATAGCTACACATTTTGATGTTCAGTGGCTCTCAAAAGCCACCAAATGCAATTCTAGCTTGGAAACATTTGGAAAAACCACTGCTGTTCATGTTACCTTTGTCTCTTCCTGACTGACAGTTGAAGGTGACTTTCCCTTGTACAATCCTACCTGCCGTTAGCAATTTTCCCAAATTAAATACCATATTTTGTATGTGATAGGCACAGCTGCAGCTGGTACCAAGGGCAAATCCACCTGCATAGTACTCTGATCATTTTTATATTGAATACTTTATTTAGAAGCCAGTTTTACAAAAAAAGAAAGTGAGAGAGAAATTGTGAGAACCAATTTTGAGAGCAATGAATTCTCGAATGCTACTGTGTGCTGAGAAAAATCAAATGACTTTGCTTCCCATGGCAGTAATATAACCCCAGCTAAACATCTTACTCTTACACCTAATACATTGCATTATCTACCTGTGTGAACTCTGCAGACATTTGTTTCTGAACTTTATCTTAAGCTGAGTCAGTACTTGTGGAAAGTGGGAGGGCTCTACCTGGAGACCAAGGTAGGTAACATCTTTGTTTTGGATATACTACTGGATTTCTCAGCGTCTGCACTGTTTTGTCTGTCATGTGAACACATCTGAATATATGGGTAATCTATCTTCAGGGCACCAAGTTGTTCAGATTAATGGCTGCAAAGACATGCATATGAACTCAACACAGAAGACAACATCATTTCAGGGAATATTAGTTTGATACTTTGGGTAACACTGCTTGAACAATAGAGCTCATGGGCAGTCACCATTTTTTTTTGTAATATAATTTTTTTTTATTGAAAAAAAAACCTTCCGCCTCCTCCCCGCCTCCCATTTCCCTCCCTGTCTCCCTTTACCCTCCCCCTCCTCCCACTCTTCTCCCCCTCTCCCCACTCCTCTCCCCCTCCCTCTCCAGTCTGAAGAGCAGTCAGGGTTCCCTACCCTGTGGAAAGTCCAAAGTCCTCCCCACTCCATCCTGGTCTAGGAAGATGAACATCCAAACTGGATAGGCTCCCACAAAGCCAGAACATGAAGTAGGATCAAAACCCCGTGCCATTGTCCTTGGCTTCTCATCAGCCCTCATTGTCCGCCATATTCAGAGAGTCCGGTTTTATCCCATGCTTTTTCAGTCACAGTCCAGCTGGCCTTGGTGAGCTCCCAATAGATCAGCCCCACTGTCTCCGTGGGTGGGTGCACCCCTTGTGGTCCTGACTTCTTTGCTCATATTCTCCCTCCTTCTGCTCCTCATTGGGACATTGGGAGCTCAGTCCGGTGCTCCAGTGTGGGTCTCTGTCTCTATCTCCATCCATCGCCAGATGAAGGTTCTATGGTGATATGCAAGATATTCATCAGTATGGCTACAGGGTAGGGTCATTTCAGGTTCCCTGTCGTCAGCTGCCCCAGGAACTAACTGGGGACATCTCCTTGGGCACCTGAGAGCCCCTGTAGGTCCAAGTCTCTTGTCAACCCTAAGATGGCTCCCTTAATTAAGATATGTGCTTTCCTGCTCCCCTATCCAACCTTCCTTTATCCCAACCATCCCGTTTCCCCAAGTTCCCCCCAACCTCCCCTTCTCACTATTTTAAAAGTTGTGACACAAGGAACATCTCTCTGAAGAGTTCTACCAGAGCAGGGGATTCTGGGTTCAGTGAGTTGTTGTGTCTTTTACACTTTCTCTCATTGCTCCTTCTAATCCAAATTACATTGGCATGGAAAAGAATTGAGAGGTCCTTGTTAGCACTGTGTCTCAAATCTAGTTGACCTTATGTATCCAATGGCTTTTCTTTGCTTCTTCGATTCCTTTTCAACAGTCTCTTCCTGTTCTTTGTTTATGAACCTTCTCAGTCTGGATACCCTGCATTTCCTTTTGTTAGATTTCTCGGTATTTGGCGATGAAAAGCGTCTCTGAAGAAGGGAGAGAAGAAAAAGGGTATTTGACGATGAGAGAAATAAAATTAAATGTGCTTTGTGTTTTAAAAAATAATGTGTTTAATTTATTCTTTGAAAGTTTCATACACTGTATTTTGATTATATTCATCCTTCTCCACCAAGTCATCACAGATTTTCCCCTACTACCTAGCTTTTTGTTTTCATCTTCTTTCTTCTAAACACACACATATGAATACACATGCACACAAACTCACACACAAATACGTATTGACTGATCTGCCCTGGTGTATGAGCAATTTACCAGTAATCACTCTTTAAAGATAAGCTACATTCCTCTTCCAGCAGCTCTGAAACACCAATAGTCTCAACCACGTGTGGGATTTTATACTTATATCCCCTTTTCCATGCTGAAACTGTCATAATTCCTGTGAGCTGACATGTGTCTCCTCAAATAATCATTGGCTACTCCCATAACATTCATGCCACTATTATACCAGTGAGCGTATCTTGCCAGGCAGGTCATTGTTGTTTTTTGCAGGTTTATTGCTGGGTGAGACTGATGATAATTTTTTCCCTCTGTTTGCATGAATGGCAACTTCTAACTTTATGAACACTAGCCAATCGGGATGTAACTCCCATCTGAGATCGTGTTAGATGTCTCTATGTTCATTGACCTAAGTATGTAATATATTTAGCTACAGGGTCCTACTCTCAAGTTATGGAAGATAACCAATAGGTTTGTGTTGCAAAGATTACATCTTTTGACTCTCCTCTTATAAGACAACTCACTCTCTGCTGTAAGAAATTTCTATTCCTGAAATATTGGCTTCTCTGCTGTTGTCCAACTTCGGATAAATTACTTTTTTCTTGAGCATTTCAGGTACTGCTTCTAAGTTTTTGTTTGCTATGTCTTTCGTTCAACCCTCTGGTACCTATTTAATGAAGTTTTGTTTTAGACAGTCCTCAGTTTGGCAAACTTAGTTACACCATCTTTCTTAGTCTTTGGACATCTTGAAGGAGGCACATAGTACAATTTTTACTATGATAGGGTAAAAAGGTAGATTTCTAAATCTACTCTGAAAAGAGAAAGTGGAGATTATAGACATGATAAGATAAAAAGGTAGATTATTGAATCTACTTTTCAAAAGCAACTACTAGTTTTAAATATTTTACATTGGATGGACTTTTGTATATTGTGTACAAATTTTGTATATTTTTACAAATTTAAGATATATTTTGCTAAAATGTAGTAAATGTATTGAATAAAATTACTAATCTTATTCAAAGTATTGTACTTATATAGCTCATTTAATAATGTAATGAAAATTTCTAGTTCTTGAAAGTTATTATTACCAATTACATAGGATAAGAAGAAAATACAGGTTAGTAATTAGTCAAAATTAAATTTTAGTCATTACAATTAAACTTGTAGTCATATTAGGTATGTTTTTAAGGTCAAATATAGATAGACGGGTCATCTTCAAATACTCCAGAGATCCACGGAATATTGCATTTAAGATGTTTTAATAATATAGGTTCTTTTTTATTATTTCAATGAGACATGTCTACTTCTGGCAGTACCAATCTACTTAAGAGAAGATAATGGGCTTCAAAGAAGCTCAACATAGAGTTTGCCTTCTTTCTGGCTTAAGTAAGCCCCTGGGCAAGAAAATCCCTTTGATCCAACTGCTGACAGTATGCTGTCTTAATTGTAAAAGCAAGGCACACAAAAAAGTGACTGCCAAATCTTGTCAAGAAAAGGCAGAGAGTCTTTCAAAAATCCTGCTTCATGAAAAGTCTGTTGAACATTCTAGGCCTTTGGGCTGAAGATGGATGCCCCAATATTCCAGAAGAACTTTGGGTAACTGTCCGGATAGCATACTTTTTGGAAGTTGCTTGCTTGCACTTCCTGCTTACTCAGTTAATATTATTTCCTTCTTGGGTCTCTGAGGTAGTGGAAGACTAGATAGCTATAGTTACAGTTTTTCTTGTTTATAAAACTAAGAAAAGAAATTCACTAAAGAAGTATAAAGTGTATGAGGTTGAGAGATATCAATAGATAATTTCGGATGGTAATGCAGGTTACGATAAAATTAGGTACAAGACTTTGGACTCACCACCATAAGATAGATAATGTAGCAATCTCTCTGAATTTGTCAAATGCAAAGGGACCAGACCTTGTTGATGTGCTTATTGTTTATATATATTTCATATAATTATTGTACTTATTGTATATAGTTTTCTTATGTTAGTTATAATCATTTTTATATGAGACAAAAGGGGAAAATATAGTGATATTTTGTTCATTATCTGAGAAATAAAGTTCTCCTGAAGATCAGAGTGCAAAGCTAGCTACACTAGTCAGCTATATAGGCCAGGCCACACCTTTTATCCCAGCAGCTATACTAGTTAACAATAGAAATTAGTTGTTGGCTGTGCACAGCTTTAATACCAGCACTGGAGAGAAATACAAGGTGGGATGAGGCAGGAATTCACTTTTTTATTGTCTGAAGTTTTTGCAAACGTTAGAACTGTCTAGTGGTTGGCTGCTTTGTTTCTCTGATTTTTCAGCTTGAACCCCAATATCTCTCTCTAGGTTTTTATTAGTCATGTTAAACCCTGATGCCACATAACACATTTATGAAGAAGCTCAGTAACAAAGGTAAATAGCCTAATTTATGTTATTAGCTATGATCATTCAGCCACCTAAGTTTATGTCTAAGGACATGTCTTTTTAAAAATAAGCATCTCCGAACCCTGTCTGATCTTATATTATAAATGGCATTTGATAGAGCATTTGTGTGGTCTTGAAGCGTGAGTATTAAAACCTCAGAAAGAATAATTGGAGTTCAATCTGAAGATCTGAAAAGCAAAGCAACTAGTCACTGGCTCTTTCCTTGACTTCAGTCAGAAATGGCAATCCTGCCTCCAGGAATCTCAGAATAAGACTGTGCGTTGAGAGTTGTTTTCTTCCATTTTATAATTCTCTCTAGGGCTGGGATTAAAGTCATACAGCACTGTGATTAAAGGCATGCACTGCCCGGTTTCTATGTAACTAGTGTGGCTACTGGGATTAAAGGTGCATGTCATTGTGGCTACTGGGGACTAAAAGTGTGTGCTACCATTACCTGGTCTGTAATGCTGACCAGTGGGATTGTTTAACTCACTCATCTTCAGAGATGCTTTATTTTAAAAATACAATTGAAATCCCACTACCTTGTCTAATTGCTTTATGTGTATCTACCCACTTATTTTCAACAGCCAATGAATCTGCTTAAGTCCACACTACAAGTAAATGGTGGAAGTAGTGTTTGGGTTCATGTGGTCAGGCCACAGGGGAGGCAGGTCATTTGACAAACAAGATTATACTGTAGGAGGAATTGATGTAGTTGATATGCAGAGGACATAAACACACACACACAAACATGCACACATACCCCCCACAGAGAGAGACAGAGAGAGAAAAGAGAGAGAGAGAGAGAGAGAGAGAGAGAGAGAGAGAGAGAGAGAGAGAGATCTATAGAAAAAGAAGAGTGCTCCAAATGGGAGGAACTACCTATTACAATGGCAATATACTGTACAGAGAAAGTACAAAGAGCAGCCAAAAGGAGGCACTTAAGTACAGTGTTGGGGGTTCTTAGACTAGGTTATGCTGTTTTAATACTTAGATCACTCAAAAGAAATAATCACAATGAGATTTTTTTTTTAAATCACTTAGCATTTATGAAGAGAACGTTACAACTGCTCCAGGCAGATGAAGGTGAAAAGGGCCACTCTAAAACCAGGTGATATTTCAAATTTGCAGTATGACACAGTTGAAGTTCACACATGCCTCACAAACATAAAAATTCAGAGCTTATTGTAAAGTTGCTTTGTGTAGGGTATTCTAAATGACTGATTAAGAGTTACTGGGCTTTTTTCATTTGTTTGTTACTTTTTAATTAATATTTTAAAATTTTCTTTTGGAAGTTGCTACAGAGATGAGGAGTTGATATGGAAAAACTGAGAAAAGAATGGGATTGAGATGCATAATGTGAAATTCCCAAATAATCAATACACATCTATGCTTTTTTTTAAAACAAAAAAAAAAAGGAGTTACTCGTCTGTGATCTTAGAGGACAAAGAATAATGTTTTTCTGTGAAAAACTCCAGTTTCCATATATATATATATATATATATATATATACATATATATATACATATACATATACATATACATATATATATATACAAATAAATACTTGTACATGAGCTTTTAATCCTGCAAGCATTTATTTGTTTATATAGTAATGGAAATTTTAGTAGTTTGTGGTTGTTTTTATTTTTACTTTTTAATGTGAAAAAAAAAAGAGCTGGTGATGACTGTTTGAACCTGTTCTCCCAGTTATAATCCTTCCACTCTGATCTCCCAGCACAGCTGGAAGCATCTTTTTATCTATAGAACTTTCTCTTGGAGCTTTGCTCCTGGGGAAACAAAAATAAATAAATAAATAAAAATAAAGTGTTCACTACTTTAAGTGTTTCTCCTTTTCAAGTTCATCATAGCATTCTGCTTTTAGTAAGCACCCTCACACAGGAAAAGTCTGCTTCCTATTTAATCTCAGAAATTTCCTGAAAAAAAAGAGTTGTTCCAGAATTGTACAAGTGCTATTAAAACATCTATTTGTGCTTTTCCACTTTCTTTCTTTTTCACTTTTACAAAATGTATGTCTCCATCAAAGTGCACATTTGCAAAATGAACATAGTCCTGACAGTGGAAATAAATTTCAATGTAAATTCATATTGTTCTTCTTCACAATAAAATGACAGCTTTTTGGAAATCAATGTGCCTAAGACTCTCCAGGGAATCTCACATCTATTATCAATTTCATGCATTGTAAGGCTTTTATTTCCATGTGTCTCACTCCCATTGTAGATTTTTTTTTTTTTGGTCTCTCAGTATTACCCATGAACTTTGGGCTCCCAGGAGTTTATCTTAGTCTCCTCCTGAGTCAATGAAATACTAATATGGGGCTATGTAATTGAATTTTTGACATAAGCAAAAATGTTGTAAAAAAGATAAGAGAAGAATTACATTAATAGATAGTTAAAGAAAGGAAGCAGATGGCCTCTTTGTGAAGATGTTCAGATAAAGCCAAAAGATGACAGATGGTTTATACATATGTGATGTGTTGACGATGGCAACCAAAGCTGGTGGGGCAGAGTGGACAGGGTTCCAGCTTTTCATAAAATTCTGGAATTTGTACCAGAGGATGAAAGCATTGCAGACTAAATGAAAATATAGTCAAACTATTAAAAATGTGGCATCCTCACTTTATCTTTTTTTTCACTTCTCATGGATATTTTATCATTCCATCAACAAGTACATTATTTAATGTAAATTGTTGCAAAGGAAGGCTTCAAATATGAGGGCAACAGAACACATAGAACACAAACATCTCAGCCAGAACCCAAGTAAATCAATGTAGATTAAGGTTAGATTTTTTTTCTGTAATATTTACTCAGCTTTGTTTTTATTGTTTAACAAATAAAACCCTAAAAACAATGAGGACGTGTCAACTCATTTTTTTCTTTAAACACATGGTGCTAATTTTCCCGACTTGTAGAAAATGCAAGAATGCTTTTAGAACACAGTAGTTCTTTCCATGTTGAAAGAAGTTATCAGGGTTTCTTTTAAAGCATGATGACATTAGGCAATTCTTGGGACATATACTTAAAGAATCCACTACACTATAGGATTAGAAGTCTGTCTACCTCTCTCATAGTTTTCTTATTCCCATCTTCAGTCTCCATTCTGATGGCCAATGACAATCACATTATTATTTTTGTATATATTTAGCACCTGTTTTCTTCTGTCATTTTCTGGTGTAGGAAGTCCCGTCTATGTGTTGTTTTTATTGGTTAATAAATAAATCTGTTTCAGCCAGTTGCTTAGCAGAATAGAGGTAGGCAGGAAAACTAAATTGAATGCTGGAAGAAAGAAAGCAGAGTCAGGGAGAAGTCATGGAGACAGACATGCTTGAACTTTGTTGTGGTAAAATATAAAATAATAGAAATGAGTTAACCAAAAAAATAAAAGGTAGCTAATAAGAAGGTAGAGCTAATAGGCCAAGCAGTGATTTAATTTAAACAGTTTCTGTGTGATTATTTTGGGAGTCTGGGTGGCCAGGAAATGAATGAGGAGCCTCCTCACTACAATTTTCTATGGATTTTTTTTTGTGACTATGTTTTCCCAAATTTGCATATATGGATTTTATTTGAGCTCTAAATTAGTATTTTGTGCATTAGCTTTTCTCCATGTCAGTTAGGCTTGTACCTAGAAATCCATCTCTTTCAGATAAACAATGGAATGCTTCATAATGTGAAAGCATTACCATCTGTTTGTAGAAGATTAGCTTCTTTCACTTTTAAAAGTTGACTACCAAGCATGTTTCCAATATGCACAGACACATTTATAGTCATGTACAGAATAATTTACCGTGAACTTGCTTAAAAAATACAAAATAGGAATTTTTGCAATAAACATGGAAAGATATTTATACTTTCTGATTAACATTTTCTAACCAGAATTTTCTGAGAGCACTATAAGATCATTTTGTATAAAAAGACAACATCAAACCTGATTTTTAGAGATGTATTTTTTTTTAATTTTTATGATATTTATTGGGCATATTTTGTAGCCTCTACTAGCCTGGAATATGTGTGGATACTCCTGCCTTAGTGTTGCCCCTTGTGCTGCACTAACAGGCTCATGGAAATTCCTCTGTGAAATTTGGAGTCATTTTTTATGTTTTATTTTCTATTTAATTCTTTTCATACAACGTATTTTGATTGTGATTTTCCCTCCCCCAAGTTCTCCTAGACCCTCCCTGCCAATCAAACTTCATGTTCACATTCTCCCCCCCCAAAAAAATAAACAAAAAGTCAATAAGTAAAAAACAATACTAAGATGAAACAGAAAACAGAAACCACAGAGTGTCTTTTGTGTTGGTCAGCTATTCCTAGAGGTAGTCAACCTGGTTGTTTTAAGTGTTAGTTGGCAGGATATTTGGGAATGGTGGCTGATAGTGAAAAGTGAGTGTAATTAGTGTTCTTACAGCATTGCCTTTGTACTGTGCTTAGAGCTGGAATCTTGCAGGTCTTAGCTTTTCTCTTGTGAATGAGAGAAAGCTTCTTAAGCAATGCCTCTACCTCTTACTGACAACATTGCTGTCTCTTCCAGCCCTTGTCTTCTCAGACTGAATATTCTGTGTTTCTTTAGTTTCATCTCCCTAGCTGAGTCATCTCTCATTTTCATGCCTCTCTTTTGTTTGCATTGTTTGTTTCTGTTTGTCTGCTTGTGTTTAGAATAATGTAGAAACATCACAGTCACAAATGCAGTAAAATAAAATCAGAACGGTTTGCAAAGTCTCCCAGAAAAAGTAATCTTGTGTCATCTGCTCACCTACTTCAAAAATTAGGTTACCATGGAACAATTTTTAAAAGGTCATCTCTCTTTTTCCAAAACACCTACATATGTATTCATCATTACTAGATTTACAGTTCAAGGTTGTGTTTTATTTTATCTCCTTTGTCATTACATCTTATCAGAAATTTGTGAATATATTAATTGTATACAAAATAACAATACTTTAATGTTTAATAATTTAAAAACATAAATTTCTCATAATGTGATTAATAACATAAGAGATATAACCTTTAAGCAACAATAATTAAGTATATTATCATATAATATGAGAGATAAGTTGATTTATTTTGTTACAAATCCATGGACCTTTTTTACAAGTATGGATGATTCTAGAGCTTTTAAATCATTCATATTAAATGAGTTCAGTTATTTCCCCCAAGTAGAAAGGTTTATGACTTTTTGTTGTTGTTTGCTCTCCTGAATTTACAATTTTGTGTATTTGGGGTTATTGTTTTTTTTAATCAGGTCTTACTGTGGAACTCTCGCTGACCTCAAATCTCAGTGTTCCTTCCTCTGTTTCAGAAGTGGTGGAATTGCATGACCCACTCCATCCGATTTAGGTTCTAGACTCACACTCACAAGCAACTTCTCTGGGTCAGGTATGGTGCCAATAACATTCATAGTGTATTATCGTACAAATACCAGGAAGGTTTCTGAGAATACAACTTGGAAGGAAACTATCAGCTGTATTATGTAGGGACCAAACTTCTTGTATTTGAAGTTTTAAACTGCTGTAACTAGAACTTTAGGGCTGGAGAAGTGGCATGGGATTAAAGGCTAGGTTCACAGTAACAACAAAGTAGCACTACATATGGTCATATGTATTCACTCAAGAGACAGTTAGGCGGAATTACAAACTGATACTCAGTGGCTACTGTCTTTCTCTCACAGTTTTTTAGCTTTCATGTAAGGGTTGGGACTTTGACATTTTCCCTGCCCTATGGCTTACAAGAAGCTTATGTATTATCTCTTTCCCTTAATTACTTTATTTAGAGTTCTAGTAATCAACAAAAGCAGCAACGGCTCTTATATGTTTGTGTGTGTTTTGTAACAAAATAAATATGCTCTCCTGAGCTTTAAAAAATAATGTGGTTTTCTTCAACAAATCTGAGAGAGCTGTATAACCTTTACTAATGAATAGAGCTGTATTTCCATCAAACAGATTCGTATCATTGTTCATTTTGTTTATATAATATCTATGTATCTTTGTTAAATAAGTGAATGTGGGGCTTTATACAGAAATAATTTAATATATATTTCCAAGCTGACTTCCTTGTAAATTTTTATCACTTTATGTTTTTAGACATATAGCAATATTCAATAATTATTTGACTATACCAACATTTTCTGCATTAATGTTTTTTATTTAAAACTCTACCCTGGGAGAGAAAGTTAATTTGCTTAAGATGTTTTATTTTTTCCAACCTTTTTGTTGCTGATTTGAATCTTAATCCTTGGATATTTTAATCACTGCCTATTTGTTTATCCCATTTACAAAATAAATATATATTTACTAAACATTTTACCATTGCTGAACTTTATTATTAATTTTTAAAAAAATAGTTTCTATCCTATACTTTTCATTGTTATTATAACTGATAAAACCTTCATAAGTTTTCCCTTTGCTTACTTACAGCTTTTTGCATACTAATTGTTTCCTGTAATCCCATAAAGCTGTGTATGATAAAGTTTGTGTGTATGTTTATATATAATTTAAAATAATAGTACTGTTATTCAGAATCTTAGTGCATCAGAGAGTTTATATAGCTCATACCTTTTATGCCCAGATAACAGAGTGCTCCCCAAAACCAACTAGGAGACTGAGTCTTGTATGTAAGAGCAAAGAGCCTATATTCTTACAGAAGTTTGCAAACTCAGACTCTCAGTGTATGCAATGTGTGATTGGAGAACCCTGAGCTCACTTGTGGTTGGGATTCTATAGTAGCAAGGGTAGAGATGAGGTATTTCTAAAGTTTAGGACCCCTGATTAGCTGACAATTGTTTAGGGGTGTCCTGGTGAAAAGCAATGAATGCGTGCTGGCAGGTGAGCCTGTCTACAATGGTTCAAATGTTAGGAATTTCTTTTGGATGGTCTGTTCCTGGGTGGTGCCAGCCATGACAGCTGTGTGTCCTGGACCCCATGTGTGACAGGCCTGTCCTGGACCCCACATGGCTTGGGTCCCATTATGTGTGGCTAGGCTGCCCTTGGCCCCACAATACTATGTGTGTGTGTAAACATTCAAAAATAAAAACATGCTCAGTGGAATACAAGGCCTTTTTAATGTTTAGGGCTATCTCTCCTGAGTGGATCAGAGCTCTCAATTGAAGAACTGGCTTGTCATTCAGCCAGGATGTGTATCTTCAGTCTGTTCCTTAATGATGATTCCCCTATTGTTAGTATTTCCTGCTCCTTCTGTTCGACTTATTAAAGATTCACTTGTTTTATTTTATGTGCATTAGTGTTTTGCCTGCATTGCTATATCTATATCTATCTATCTATCTATCTATCTATCTAATCTATCTATCTATCTATCTATCTATCTATGTACACCACATGCTTCCCTAGCATCTGCAGAGGTCAGCAGATCTCTGGAATGTAATTGTGGTTGGTTGTGAGCCCCCACGTGGATGCTGGGAATGAAACCCAGGTCCTCTATGAGCAGCAAGTATTTTTAACCAGTAAGCTTCCAGGTACCAGTTATACTTGTTAACCACAAGTTGAATCATTCTACCTTGATGGAGGTGGGTCTTATAATAATAAAGAAACTGCCTTGGCCCTCATAGGACAGAAAATTAGGTAGGCGGAGTAGACAGAAGAGAATGCTGGGAAAAAGCTTAGTGAGAGTCGCCATGATGCTCCCACTCCAGACAGACGCAGGTTAAGATCCTCTCTGGTAAGCCAGCTCATGGGCTACACAGAATATTAGAAATGGGTTAGAACAATATGTAAGAGCTAGCCAATAAGAAACTGGACCTAGCCGGGCCAGGCAGTGTTTGAAAGAATACAGTTTCCATGTAATTATTTCGGGCATAAACTAGCCATGCGGGCGGCCGGGTGCCGGGGACGCAGCCCTGCCGCTCCCAATTTCAACACTACCTTTGGAGTATGTTTCTTTTACTTGACTGAAATACAGAGGGAATTGAACCAATTTCCCTAGTCTGCTAAAATGCACATTCTATGAATGCTTTTTCATTCCTGCTGCATCTGTGAATTCTGATGGTATTTCACACATCAGATTCTCTGTTAACTACATTTTTTTTACCTTGTCATATTCTAAGTGTTCATAGCCAACATCCTTTCCTTATCTTTCATCCATATATTTATTTTTATTAACAGTTTAATGACAGTATGATTGTTTATACCTATACTCTTAGACATGTAGGAAACTGGGTAGAATTGAGGATAGCCGAACTACATGACAATACTGTGGCATAAAGAAAAGGAAGGAAGGAAGGAAGGAAGGAAGGAAGGAAGGAAGGAAGGAAGGAAGGAAGGGAAGGGAAGAAAAGGAGAAAGACAAGAAATGGAAGGGAGTGGTGGGAGGGGAGTTGAGTGGGGGAGGGGAGGAGAGTGGTAGTTGTCTTGTTTGGATCTGCCTTCTCATTCTCTTTTATTTCATCAATAGTTTCCTATTTCTCACTGACAATCATTACTTTCTTTGCTATATGAATATATTTATATTCCTTTTTTATGCTCCTTGTTTGAGTTCCATCTTGAGTTCATAAAGTAAGAACTAACTTGTTTGAGTGTTGCATGGCTTTCAAGAGCAGCAGAATTTCTGCTTAGGAACAGTTTTCTTCTCCCCAGCACTGGCAGAGGAATGAAATGAGACATCTGTTTCTTTGCTGGTATCAGCGCATTTAGGAATTGGCAGAATTGTTTGATTGAAAATTTTCTAAATATGATCACAGTGCTTTATAGATTTTCGTCTTTATTTCTGAAGAGCATAAATATGGATTACATTTGCCCTTTAATCATGTGTTTGTGGTTCAAGTAGATTTGCCAGGACTTAGAAGGGTCTGACTACATTAGGATATTCAGTATATTTTTTGAGGGAAGAAAGTTCAACCCTTCTTAGAAATAAAAATATTTTTTCCTTGGTCATATTCTTTGCAATTTTTCTGGTTTTCACACAAAAGTCTACTATTTTCTCCACCAAGCTACAAAGAAGGCCATTTAAGATTAACATATAAAATGGTAATGTTAAGTATCTGACCTCATTGTTGGTACATTATTATTAGCGTTGCCCTCATTTATTTATTATCTATCTACTTATCTGAAAAGTTTCTGAACCCCTTTTAGCCTCTCCACTGACACAACAATCCAAATCCAACTAAATCAAACTAAGCTAGAAAAAGCCCATGTTTAATGAGTAAAAACACCCCCAGATGAAATTCCAGCCACCTTAACCCCAGCCAGAGAGGGGAGAGGAAAGGAAGACCAGAAAACCACTTTGTAGAAGGAGCAGCAGGGCTGCATCCCACCACCTGGCTAGCTTTACCCGAAATAAATACACGGAAGCTTTATTCTTTTAAATACTGCTTGGCCCATTAGCTCTAGCCTCTTACTGGCTAACTCACATCTTGATTAACCCATATCTAATAATTTGTGTAGCACCACGAAGTGGTGGCTTACTGGTAAGATCTTAACCTGTATCTACCTTGGAGAGGAGAGCTATGGCGACTGACCTCACTGCCTTCTTCCCAGCATCCTGTTCTGTTTACTCCACCTACCTAATTTTCTGTCCTATTAAAAGGCCAAGGCAGTTTCTTTATTTAACCAATAAAAGCAACACAAAACAGAAGACTCTCTCATATCACCACTTGTCTGTTTTCTGGCAGGGGCAGTTTAAGTACCCTGTGGGGGCAGTATCTCTGGGCAGTATCTCTGGGGGAGGGGGATCATAATTTGTCAGGCTTTCTGAGATGTAGCAGGGTTTGGAGAGAGATGGGGTAGGGGGCTTGTGGTGAAGCTTCCACCTGAACATTCCAGACTCTTTGGGTATGTGGGTGCCTGGGACTGGGGTGAAACTTCCACCAGAACACTATGTATGTACGTATGTATGTATGTATGTATGTATGTATGTATGTATCTATCTATCTATCTATCTATCTATCTATCTATCTATCTATCTATCATCTATCTATATCTATGATCTATCATGTATGTATGTATGTATGTATGTATGTATCTATCTATCTATCTATCTATCTATCTATCTATCATCTATCTATCTTCTATCTAATCTATTATCCGTTTATCTACCATCTATCTATCTTTATCTAGTGATATATCTATCATTTATCTATATGTATTCATGTATGTGTTACAAAACAATACTTACTTCTAGTATGAATATTTTGCAAGTCAGAGTTTAGTTTCAACCAGCATTCTCAAAACAGATACAAGGAAATAGTTATGAGTAAATTACTCCATTTCACCCATGAGTCCTTTGTTCTCCATGAAACAGGTATTCACTTTGAGTAGAATTTCCTCTATATTATTAGCCTGAGATAGACAAACCAATTTTACTATTTCTCATATTTTTCAATCCCCTTTTCTGTCCAAACACTTTGTTCTATGTATTTTTAATTTGGGTCATTCCCATATCACTCACTTATTCTTTTCTTTAATCACTGACATAATTTATTGTTTTGACCCTACTTTCAAATATTTATTGAATCTGTCTTTCTTTGCTGTTTGTTAGTATTATATTTTTAGTAAGCTATACTTGGGACTTTGAATATATCTGATCATCTTTGTTGTACATCAACTCAATTATATCTTAGTCTTCTATCTCTAGACATTCCAGTTTATTATCTTCTGCACAAGTCCCAGAGCACCTGCTCATTACATCATGACACCATAATCATAGACTAAAAAATTTTGAGTGCATGATCATTGTCCATTTCAGAAATGAAATAAACTTAGAGTAGCAGTAAATATATAGTTATTACAGAGGTAAAATGAGAACCCATTGATAATATCAACTGCTGGCAAAGATCTGGGACAATGACATCCCTCCTTCTTTGAAGAAGGGAATATAACAGAGGAATTAGTCTGAAAAAATATTTCAACATAATTTTATAAAGTTAGCCAAATAGCTACTGTATGGCATAACAATCAAATTCCTGAGCATTTATTTACCTTGGAGAACTAAACCTTATGTTTACATTAAATTCATGGACAAATATCCTAGCAGCCTTATTGTAATTGTAATTATAGCTATAATTAAAACCCAACAACACAACTGTCTGTCAATGAAAAATGAACCATGATACATCGTTACAACCAACACAATGCTGGAATTAAGGGAAGAAACAGTTAATATATATAACATAGAAGTAGCCAAAGTGTTATGTTAAGTACAACTTAACCTTAATTTCAGGATGGTATTTAGCATATAACTTGACTCTGTGACAATATCAGTATGACAGAATTATAATGGCAAGATTGAATGGGTGGTTGCTGGGTCTGTGGTTGGGGAGAGTACAATTGTATCCATGCTGTGACATCTGTTTTCTATTTTTATACTGTGGTATGCAAGTCCATTTATTATTATTTTAATATTTTGAGTTTTTAAAATAAAATATATGTCATTTAAGAGGTGTATAATGATTCCCTAAGGGCAAGCATGACAAAATGCAAAGGTTTTTCAATGCATAGAATACAAATCGAAAATAATTTCACCTCCTTAGATACCAACCCTTTTTATTTGTGCAAGTGGTTGATATCTCAGCCATTCTACATCCCTCACAGATATGCATGGGATGTCTGTTTGCTTCTTCCCCTTCTACTTTTCTGTCAATCAGACCGATCTTGAGGTCAGGATTCCCCTACCTTCTATTAGAAGCTATTGTGATTGTATGCATGTACAGCAATATTTGGCTGCTTCTTTTATCTCTCTTTCTCTCTCTCTAAGCCAGGTTTTCTGTACATAACAGTCCTGGCTGTCCTGGAACTCGCTTTGATCCACCTGACTCTGTCTCCCAAATGCTGGGATTAAAGGCATGTACCAAGCTGCCTGGATACTTCTTTCTTCTCTTAATGTCACGTTTCGATTTATCTTTCAGCACACGGGACTAAATTCATCTTCCTTGTGTTTCTCCACAGTCAAGCATTATTGGTATCCTTGAACCATGGTATTCGATCATATCTGTATTTAAGAATGACCACAATGCACTGTACTTCTGTGCTTGTCTTTATGTACTGAGCTCTTCTCCACTAGAACAACCAATAGGGTGGATTCTACCACATCCCTGCTATTCTAGGTCTGGTCCAGTGGAGGCAATATTGTTTCAAATAATTCATAAACCTTGAGACTGATTTCATAACTTAGGAAACAACATTAGCAGGGTTATGTTTTTATTAAGATGCTACCCGTAGACTTTGTTATTGGAAACATTCTTATTTTCTACCACCACAGTGAATATTTACTTTGTTGACATTGTTGGCTCCAAGATGTATTTTGACCATTCTGAGGCGGAACTTCAGATGCATTTTTTAAAGTAACCTTCACAGATCTAATAAACACTAATACCATCTGTGCTTTTCTGTAGCCCAGGGAAATTCTATCTAGAGTTACAGGACATTTTGAATAGAGTTAGAAATATCTACAGTTCCCTTGGAGTCCATAACATTTTATTTTCTGGATATTATGTGTGTTGCAACTACTCCTTACTTTTATGTGCTATTATAACCACAATTTAAAAACCATTTGTTTTATATATAAGCGCTTAGGTCAAGATCTCCAGTAGTCATTTTAGATTATGTTGATTTTATATGATGGAATCATTTTCAAAAAAGTACTGTAGTGACAACCTGACAGTGGTAATTGGCCATAGAAAACAAAAGGAGAAAAAGTGTTATGTGAATGAAGGAAATTATTGTTTATTGGATGACATAATTAGTAATAACGTGTTGATATGCTCATCAACTCTGAACTTTTATTCAATTCAGTTCCCGGGAGTTTTCTCACATTATTCTTATGCTCAGTGAGCTTATGGCTGTCTTCCTTCAGTAATAGCATTTTACTTTACTGGGGACAGCACAGACTAGATGCAATAAGTGTTAGTCAAGGGAATTAATACGATTCATAAACCTTCCAGGAATATTTCAGGAAAATTCCATATTTTATATTACGAAGTTCTGCATGAAAGTCTCTGGTTGCCTCTACAGCCTGTTTCACTATCTTTTCTTTGTTTATTGTCGTCCTCACTTCTTTCTGTTCTGCCAACAATCTGGGCTTGCACTGGCTTTTGAACTTTTATTACCCACATTGCATGTCTGAATATAACATCTCTAATTCCATGCGGGGCTTTCCACAGTTACTCAATTCTGAGTAAAAATGTCCCTCTCTGGAAGGCCTTTCCAGATAACCTCCCGAATGTAGCCCTTTCATTGTGTGAATGCAGAAGCCATCTTGGACTAGCTCAAAACCATTGATGGAACACATCTCTTTCCCACTTTAAGGTCTCTGTTGTCATGGTGGAGATCAAAATCTATCATGCTGTAAATATTTGTGGTAAAGGAAGTGGCAAACATCACATAAGCAAGGAATTTGTTTGGGGGAGCTGGTTATTAAAGAGTGAAGGGCATAGTAGTGACTATAAACTATTCATGGGTATCACTATGCATTTACTTGCTGCCATTTGACAGGCCTTTTCATTTTACTGACATAAAGTCTCTATTTGGGTCCTTCTAATTACAATAATATATAAGCACCATGAGAGACATGTCATTGGTATCTTTCTGTATATCATAGATATAAAGGGGAGTTTTTTTTTTTTAAGAATTACTTAGACGCTAGAGAAATGTCTGTTATAAGGGACCTTCACAAAGCCTGAAGGACAGAATCTACTCCTAGAAACTGTCCACTGATGTCTGCATGCATGACGTGACACACACCCCAAGTAAATAAATATAATTTAAAACTTTTAAAAAAAGAATTCCTAGTTTGACCTACTTATTCATTATTGTGACAGTCTCAGGGCATTTTAACAACTGTCAGCCATCGCCTTTCCTGTAATACTTCCATTCTTCTATGAATGATGTCTTCAAGCAACTTATGTGCTATTATTACTTTATTTCAATTAAAGTCAAATACTTTTTTTCAAGATAACTAGTTAGATCTGCTTTATCTAGCATATGAATTTCACTCAGAAGAGAGAACTTTTAAATCCTTAAATCATCCAAGAAATCTCTTCAATTCTTTCATGTCAAGGTTAATAATTAAATGTTTAATACCTCTTTAAGCTATTAAGCTAGCAATAAAAATGCAATATTTTAACCCAATTTACTCGATTAAGGAGCAATCCCAGATGTTATTTAACATGAAGAATTGTACTGATCTGCATATCATTAACATATGAATGCTAGAAAGAGAATTTCAAATATGCAAGAAGCCCATTTGACCCTTTTCAGTAACCAGATAGTATTTTCATTTCCCTTGGTGCACATCTCTCAATGTTATGCACCAGTTGCACCTGACATAGTTCCTACCATTTATTGCAAAACTGTATACTGGCAGGTGTTACCCAACCAATCATCAGCTTAAATTTAAAGGACAGTTTTAGTCACCATTCCTGACATTATTTTTCCTACTGCTTCTTGTTTGTTGGTTGATTTTCATGAACTGAATAGTATTTTGGTTTGGAATTGATGATACATATAAGATTTATTTACCATGTGTTTTTCAGTTCTATGCAGTTATGTTTAAATTAAGGAAGAAGAAACACATCTGGATAGGGTGGTGCAAACCTTTAATATGAGCAATTGGGAGACAGAGGTAGGCAGATTTCTATGAGTTCTAGGCTAGCCTAGTCTATAAATTGACCCTATTATCAAAACAAACAAACAAAGAAAAAAAAACATTTTGTGACTGTGAAGTTTGCTCCATGGTTAAATGAATATAATGCTCTTACAGAGTACTCCATTTAAGTTCTTAGCACCAGTGCCAAGTGGATCACAACCACCTTTTAGCAGCTGATCCCTGTGACTTCCATAGGCTCCTGAACTCATGTGCACATATTCACAGCATGAACACAGACTCATAATGAAAAACAATGCAAATAATTTTTAAAAAGAAAACATGCTGTTCTTTGTAATAAATCTATTCACTTTTTTCTAAAACAACGAGCACGGCCAGTAATACAGCAAAGAACATTTAAGGATATTGTTAATTCTTCCTAGTGTATCTGCTTTCCTTCAAAGAGAATTAAAAAGTATAGCCATTTGTGAACATTAAGATTTAAAGAGAAACAAACATTTAATATCCTAGGTTGATATTCTCATCTCGTAATTGACTTATATATTTACTTATATGTTAACCACCTCTAGAGGATGAATCTGTTTTTGTTTTTTTTTAAGGCATACAGTGTTGCATACTGATCATCAGTATGTTCTGAATCCAAGCAGTGGGACCACTCTAAAACTCTGTCTAAATTCTGAGGTCCAGTTAAACCAAGACCTGCCTTAGCTGAACAAATAAGATTGTGATAAAAATGTCTTTCACTTTTATTGTTCAACTCCCAATGAAGTTGTTTGTTCTTTAGTTTTAGGTACACGGTTGCTAAAATCTAGCTTTTACCTCATGCACTGGGAGCAGTGAATTTCCTAAGGAAATCATTGTTCTTTATGGCAGGTCAACCACAGCACAAAACTGCAAATATTTATAGAGCTTTTATCTAGTACTGCTCTCTGGTTGAACCTGTAGAGAAATCAAATAGGAATAAGACGTTTACCAAAAAAAGGAAGTGGTCTGTTTAGAAGGGTTGAGATTTACATTGTTGATAAAGAAAGAAAGATGAGGAAGATGTACAATAAATCACATTGGACAACCATGTAAGAGGGAAGGACAGAGGAGGATTTATGAAGGAAAATAATCAAGGCTAGTCGTTCAATAAGAAAGCAGGTTAAGCAAGCTATGGAGGCTAATGCAGTAAGCAACACTTCTCAATGGCCTCGTTACTAGCTCCTGCCTCCAGGTTCCTACCCTATTTGAGTTCCTGCCCTGACTTCCTTAGGTAATGGACTACAGTGTGGAAGTGAAAGCCAAGTAAACCCTTTCCTTCCCACTTTGTTGTGGTCATGGTGTTTCATCACATTAACAAAAACCCCAATTAGGACAGAAATATCTGGCTTCTTGGAGATCAGGATCTAAGACCCCTCAGCTACTTTTCTAGCGCCAGGTATGCTGGCATACACCTTGCCATAATGAAAATGTACTAAAACCTCACGACTATAGGCAAGTCATTAGTTAAATACCACCTTTTAAAAGCGTTGCCTTGGTCATAGTGTATCTTCATACATATCTCTAGCAGTGGATAAGACCAGGATAATTGGTTATTATTCTGGCATGCATTACTATGTTGTTTTTGGAGGATAGTGGAAGAGCTCTGGAACTTGGGACTAAAAAAGCCATTGAGTGTTCCAAGATTGGTGAGCTTTCTGTGGAAACCTGGAAGATAAAAAAGTTGAGAGCAATGACGATGGCAAAGGCCTAGCCTTCTAAGTTCCAGAGGTAAGGTTGAGCATCGTTTAAAGACTATCTGGGCCATTTTTGAGTTGGGAATCTGTTGTTCTGGTTAGTAGGGGCTGAAGAAACAGCTGCGATTAATGTCAGATACAACCTAATGGGTTCGTAAGTTCCAAAGGAAGGTGGTGTGGATTGAGGAAAGAAATACATAAGATATAAGAGACAAAAGATAGAGTTAGGAGGGCATCCAGTGAATACTGTGATCTGCCTAAAGTTTATTATTGAAAGTTCTTATATACA
The DNA here is from genome assembly GCF_014885135.2 of Alexandromys fortis. Taxonomy (NCBI): domain Eukaryota; kingdom Metazoa; phylum Chordata; class Mammalia; order Rodentia; family Cricetidae; genus Alexandromys; species Alexandromys fortis. Next base: position 7,818,916 of record NW_026067947.1, read on the forward strand.
CCCCATTCTGAAAAGAGGGGGGAGGCAAAAGGCTTCCTGAGCATGACACAAAGAACAAACAAAGTACTACTTATTTATTATGTATACATTATTCTGCTAGAGAAATACAAATCAAAACAACTCTGAGATTTCATCTTATACCTATAAGAATGGCCAAGATAAAAAACACTGATGACAACTTTATATTTATGGTTGTGAGCCTAGCCTTTAACGGCTGAGCCATCTCTCCAGCCCCACTGATGACAACTTATGATGGAGAAGTTGTGGGGAAAAGAGAACACTTCTGCATTACTGGTGGGAATGCAAGCTGATATAGCCTCTTTGGTTGTCAGTGTGGTAGTTTCTCAGAAAATTAGGAAACAACCTTCCTCGGGACCCAGTAATACCACTTTTGGGTATATACCCAGAAGATGCTCCATCATGTCACAAGGACATGTGCTCAACTATGTTCATAGCAGCATTGGTTGTCATAGCCAGAACCTGGAAACAACCTAAATGCCCCTTGACCAAAGAATGGATAAGGAAAATGTGGTATATTTACACAAAGAAGTACTACACAGCAGAAAAAAATAATGACATCTTGAATTTTGCAGGAAAATGTATGGAACTAGAAAACATTATTTTGAGTGAGGTATCATAGCCACAGAAAAACAATTATCACATGAACTCACTCATAGGTGGTTTTTATTTTTTTATTTTATTTTACTTTTTATTTATTAAAGATTTCTGCCTCCTCTCTGCCACTGCCTCCCATTTCCCTTCCCCTCCCCCCAATC
>NW_026067947.1:7822454-7835245 GCF_014885135.2 Alexandromys fortis
GAAATAATTACACGGAAACTGTATTCTTTCAAACACTGCCTGGCCTGGCTAGGTCCAGTTTCTTATTGGCTAGCTCTTACATATTGTTCTAACCCATTTCTAATATTCTGTGTAGCCCATGAGCTGGCTTACCAGGGAGGATCTTAACCTGCGTCTGTCTGGAGTGGGAGCATCATGGCGACTCACCACTAAGCTTCTTTTTCCCAGAATTCTCTTCTGTTTTCTCCACCCACCTAATTTTCTGTCCTATGAGGACCGAGGCAGTTTCTTTATTATTACAAGACCCACCTCCATCACATGGAGACCTTTGGGGAGGGTGGAAGGGGGAGGGGAAAGGCAGGGAGGGGAGCAGAGAAAAATGTAGAGCTTAATAAAAAGCCATAAAAACAAAACAAACAAAAAACAAATAAAGTGATTTCTTCCATACATCTCCAAACATAAAGTAACCACAAGCTAGGTCAAAATATCCTTTTGTGTAGGCAAAACATCCTCTACCTGAACTTTAGGTCCAAATATTCTGTCCTATAACTTTGAAGGAGCAAGATTAGGTCTACACTCTCTGACCCTAAGTCAAGGTGAAATGTATTCATTTCTGTGGGATCCCAGAGATTAACAGGAGACCAGAACCACTGAAATGAAAACATTACTTTACTGAACAATTGATGCTGGTCAGCCAGAGCTGTGAATTAACAGTGTTTAAGAAAACAGAATCATTAAGGTAAAATATTCTGGGAAGTCTCCTCAGTGTCAGCACATACAACCTGTACTCCAGAGTTGGCCAAGGATGTACCTCACACTAGCAGCCAAACTTAGGTAGTTTGGTGAAATATGTTTGGAAGGCATAAAGGGTCATGGAAACAATTGAGGCTTGACCCTGTGGGAGATCAGAAAAGATCATTGGTGAAGGTACTCCTTCAATAACAGTTGGAAGCCCAGGATTGAGGTAGTCATGCAGAGTTTGATGCTTGGCACAACAGAGTCTAAGAAAGGCTATTGGTAAAAGTTCAACCCAATTGCAGCAGACACTCAGTATTATGCAGATGCCGGTACCAAGGGGTGAATACCGAGAACAGTAGCAGCAGTGGAGTGGAGCCATCCAGAGGTTAGAAGATAAGCTGTGTGTGCTGCAGTGGGTGAAACCAGGGAAGTGACCCAAGTTGTTTATGGGAGCCCAGAAGATCCTTACTTGATTTGTAAGTAATTACTTACTTATATGAGTCCCAGATATTGGACATTCAATTATTTACATTGTTGGAGTTTGATTTTGCTTTGTTTAGATTGTGGCTGTACCTTGTTTTTGTTTTTGTTTTTCACCTCTTGAAGTAAGAAACTACTTAACTTATTTTTGATTTCACAGAAGCCCACATTTGATAGACTTCAAAGTTTAAAAAAAATAAAAAGAGAGAGAATTTGTATTTTACAGAGCCTTTGGATTTTAAAAGAAACTGGATATTTTTAAAGAGAAAACTTTTAAAGAGTTTGAATAATTAAGGATGTGTTGTTTTTCAGTTTCTAAAATGTTTTATTTTGTCATTTCTTTATGGATATGTGATCTTGGGGATAAACAAGAGAGGAAAGGTTGAGTGATATGTTTATCTGTCAAGTTAACAAGGGGACAGTTGTGCTGGCTAATTTAATGCCAAACTGAAGAAAGCAATGGTCATCAGAGAGGAAGGACCTTCAGCTGAGAAAATACTTCCATAAGATTGGGCTGTAGACAAGCCTATAGACAATTTTTTAATCAGTGACTGTTGTGGGATGGCCCAATCCATTGTTGGTAGCTGCCCCAGGCAGGTTGTTCTGAGTTCTATAAGAAAACAGACTCTTCTATTTTGGGGTGTGAACCTAGCCTTTAATGACCAGGCCACCTCTCAAACTCTATCTTAATTATCATCTTAGAACCTTCATCCAGTAGATGAAGAGATTCACATGCAAGCACTGGGTTGAACTCCTAGAGTCCAGTCAAAGAGAGGGAGGAGTAATCATATGAGCAAAAAGATCAAGCCCATGAAGGGGATACCCACAGAAACAGATGACCTGAGCCAGTGAGAGCTCACTGACTCTGGACTTAAAATTGGACAACCTACATAGGAACAAACTAGGCCCTCTAAATGTGAGTGACAATTGCATGGCGTGGGCAGTCTGTGGAGCCACCGGCAGTGGGACCAGGATTTATTCCTAGTGCATATACTGACTTTTGGAGCCCATTCTCTATGGAGGGATACCTTGCTCAGCCTAGATACAGAGAAGGCAGAGGGGGTAGGAAGTCTTGGTCCTACCTCAAAGTGATATGCCAGAATTTGTTAACTCCCCTTGGGTAGAGGGAGGGTGGGGAGTATGGAAACAGGAGAGGGAGTTGGAACTGGGATTAGTATGTAAAATAAAAAAGATTGCTTTTAAAAAATAAAAATAGATGAAATCTTGAAAGAAGCAAACTAAGCAAGCCATGGAAGGCACGTCTGTAAGCAGCATCCCTCTCTAACCTCTGCATCAGTCCTTGCCATCACGTGCCTTCCTTGTTTGAGTTCCTGATTTGACTTCCTCCAATTATGGAAGTCAAGCTAAATAAAATTTTCACTCCTAATTGCTTTGGCCATGGTGTTTCATCATAACAATATGATGAACCCCTAATTAGGACAAATGTAGAATGTTCTAAAAGAAGTTAATTTGGAAAAAAAACATGAGGCACTCGCATGACTTGGTCATGTGTGATAACCTGCCAGTATCTGGATACATTTTATAAAATTTGCTGAAAATACATACAAGTGCATAATGGCTGTGTTATATAAACATGTAAACATGATACAAATGTGCATGTTCATACATGTATGTGTATTTGGAGAAAATAAATTATGCTTTTTAGTTAATAAATTATTACTATTAGAGTATTGGTAAAGTTGAAGGAAAGAAGAGAGAGTCATACTGTGTCTAATGTGTGGTTTGCTTTTGTTATGCAGTAAAGTATTACCTGTCTCATTATTACACTGACTCCTAATACTTCCTAATTCCCAAATGATATTTGATGACAAAGCCTTTGAGAAGTAATTAGGTCATGAGACTTGAGCCCTCCTTAGTGGGATTAGTGCTCTTAAATGAAGACTAGAGAGAGTTAGCCTTCTGCTTCCTCAATCAATCTCTATCATGCTGGTACTCCAGTCAGGAACTTCTAACTTCCAGAGCTCCGGGAAATAAATCCCTGTCATTTAAGCTATCCAGATGGTGTTCGCTTGTGCAGCTCAAGTCGAGTAGTAAAAACTTTCACTGTTTGTTTTTCTGATCCTGACCCTGTTATTTTGCTTCACAAGGGCTAACAAAGACCTTCAATCGCCAGAAGTTATTTATGTTCAGCTAGCCACTTTCCTGTGCAGAGCTAGTAGATTGTGCCCGGACCGCGATTGTGAGCAGACCTCACCTTTGTGCTCCACTATATTCAAATTTGATGATGGAAGCTGAGTTTCTACATTATAAAAACTATTATAGTTTTTTGTACACTTTTGGTTATGTTAGTGAAATTACAAATGTGTAAAATATTGAACCATTTTGTGGTTTGTTTTAATGTATGGCCAACCTGTTATTCTGGTATGTTTTCTAAAATATTTTCTTTGACTTTAGTGGTGCCGTAAATTCTATAAATTTCATTTTCTTTAGACAATAAAGAAAAGCCCACTCTTCTAGATAGAGTGCCTTCAAATTAACTCCGTTGTCACAACTGAGCATTTTTCCTATGATTCCATTACAGGTTTCATCCTAAACTTGACTCTCAGAGAAGCAATCTGATTTTTTCTTGTGATCACAAAATATATCTGTTCCCACTTTTAAGATGAAGAAGACAGTATTCATAACTGTTTTGTTGCTGTTATTGCTTTAAGAAGGGAGCAAGTTCAGTCCTTAGTGAATGTGTATTGCTTGGCATGGGTATAGCTGTGTCATGGATCTAGTGCCTCAGGTTTGTAAGAATGGTAACGCTTTCCCTAGGTGTGGTTCAGAGGGACGGCAAAGCCTTCCTCTGCTTAGTGTGTGGATCTTGATAGAACATGATGCAGAATACATCCTCCTTAGCACCTCTTCTACCCTGTCATGTTCATGGTCAAAAGACTGCAGGCTTAAACCCTCAGGGACTGCTCCCATTGACATTGGCAAAACCACAACCATCCCTTGTTCAGCTATAAATAGTAATCATGCCTCGTTATTTATCTGATGCAATAAGCCCACTCCCTTGTTCATCTGTGTGTGATAACCTTATCTTCCTCTTCACCAATACTTTATAACCACACTGAGCTTGCTGGGTATCATGGCTTCAACTGAGGGTCCACCCACCGCAGCTTTTCTGTATTCATGTGTCTGTATGTTTGACCCCTAGTCATTCCCTACTGCCTCAGTTAGGTCAATCCCTGGATCCATACAAGAGCATACAGCATATGGTGTTGTAATTTCTTAAAATAAACACTGTTTTTTGCTTCACAGAGGCTAACACAGACGTTCAGTCCCTAGAAGATATTTATGTTCAGCTAGCTGCTTTCCTGTGCAGAGCTGATAGATTGTCTCTTATGTTATATGTTATTATCTGTTCCCTTCTTTGAAAAGATGATGCAAGCCTTGCCTTAAAAGCATGCAGGTCTGTGTTATTACCATTCTCTGATAATCCCTGAAATAAATGTTTAGTAAAGTAATTGTATTTTTTGGTTAAACTTAGAGGAGAAGCTGATGCTTTATGTCATCAGAGGCAATTCACAGCACTCTTTCTGTTTCCTTTCTTACTATCGACTAGCAGATGTTTATTGTACTCCTTTTTATGGAAAGCTTTCTCCATAAACTGGTGATTAATTGTCTATAAGATTTTTGAGAAGTGAATATTTTGAAGTCAAAAGTAAACAAATTGATTTTCACCTCAGAAAACAATTATGGCGATGGCTTGATTTTTTTTTTGATAGATTGTTTCTTATATGTATGGTAATGAAGGGCAGGGACACAAATGACAATGTAATTATCACTACTTCATGCTGAATTGGTGTCCTTTTCCTTCTCTTGTCTTCGGTGTCAAATAGTACTCTCAACTAAATCCAGTGAAGAAATAGAAGTTGTTTGTGGGAAATGAGTAGCAATTTTATTTTTAAATGATTTATTGATTTAGTTAGTTATTTGTTTGTGTGGTAGAAACTCATTCTGTAATCATGGCTGGGCTTGAACTCACCAAGCATCCCTGGGTGGTCTTGAACTCATGTTAATCATTCCTCATTCTTTAGAATACACCATCTCTCTTCTCACTTTCTTTATTACTAGTTAAAGTTTATTTTTCTCTTATTAAACTAGGGCTTTCCATGGAACTGCTTCCCTAGAAAAATATAGGGGAACTGACACTATCTATGTCCAGATTAAAAAAAAAAAAAAAACTATGACTTACCTTTCTATACTTACTTGGAATGTACCCAGAGTTTGGAAGTTGAGGAAGCTACTTTGCAATAATCAATAATATCCTGAAGATACCATTTCTTTCGGATTGCAAGCTTTGGTCTCTACATTTCTAAAATGCCATATGTTTTGCCTAGATTGGCTCTTCACAAAAAAAGCTATTTTAATGTGTGTTCATTGTTTTTTAGTCAATCTTACAGAAAATGTACCTTTACCTTAAGTGCAGTTTAATATATAAAGATAAAATATAGTACTGTGATCAAGAAATTGTCACTACTATCTGGGAAACAGAGAAGCAGCATATATAAATCATAAAATATTCTAGGTTATAATACCACAAAATATCTGGACACAAGTTGGAATACTAGGATACTAAGATACAACTTGAATTGGCTGGGTCTCTTCATCTACTCTGTGAGCCTTAGGGACCAAATTCAGGTAATCAGGCTTGGCACTAAACATCTTTATAGACCATTTTATGGGTTGTTACCTTACTTTTAAGAAAAATTTTTAATGTGTATCTCAGACTGGCCTTAAAGTACTGGCCTCCCACAACCATCTTGCTGTCAAGTTGCTGAGATTACAGATACATGCTATTTCATCCACTTTTGTAAATAATTGATGCTGTGTATTTGATATGTTATCAATCATAACGATTACTTTATACATATTGAGTATATATACCGGGAATTAGTTTCAAGTTTATTTTATGGGTAAGGGTTTTCTGCCTGCATGTATCTGTGTGCCATATAAGTGCCTGACACTGTGGGCTAGAAGAGGCCATTGGATCCCTGGGAACTGGAATTACAGATGGTTGTAAACTACCAGATGAATGATGGGAATCTGATTCAGGTGCTTCTAATTGCTCAGCCATTTTTCAGGGCTACAAAAATTATTTTTAATATTATTCTTTATGTATATGTAGTAGGAGCAGCCGGCTGCATTCCTGCTGCCTGGCTCCAGGTCACCTGGCTAGCTTATGCTCCAAAATAATTACAAGGAAACTGTATTCATTTAAACATTGCTTGGCCCATTAGCTCTAGCCTCTTACTGGCTAACTCTCACATCTTGCTTAACCCATTTTTATTAATGTGTGTAGCACCACGAGGTGGTGGCTTACCGGGGAAGCTTTTAACCTGCATCCACCTTGGAAAGGAGAGCTATTGTGTCTGCCTCACTTCCCTTTTTCCCAGCATTCTGTTCTGTTTACTCTGCCAACCTAATTTTCTGTCCTAACAAAGGGCCAAGGCAGTTTCTTTATTAACCAATGAAAGTAACACATAGACAGATGACCCTCCTCCATCATGTATAAGTGTGTGTGTGTGTGCGCGCACACATACATATGTGTAGGTACCCATGGGGACAGCAAGAGAATGTCACACATGCTGCAGTTAGAGTTACATTTAATTGTGTGAAATGTGCCCTATATGTGTACTGGGAACCAAACTTCATCCTCTGACAGAGCCACAAGGACTTTGTCCCACTGATGTCTTTCTAACATATTACATATTATTAATTATGCAAGAGATATGTTGCTTCTATGTGGAAGGACTTAATAATAACTTATTATTCATTCTAATGAATGTTTTTGTTTCAAATTGATTTTAATATTGTATAGTCCTTAGATAAGTCAATCAAGATTTTAGAGCAAAGGGAAGAGGTAGATTATTAAATAGGATGTCAAAAGTATCATCCCATTGACAATTGTTCCTTATATAGTCACATGGGAAGGTACAATATTTAAGATTCATCACTGATATTATGCTACCAACATCCAAATGCATTTGTTCTCTAACAAAACTGTTATATTCTCTGCATTGATAGCAATCTGTGTTGATGGAACTGGTCTCATTAAGACAACTCTTATACTAATAACATATAAGAGCTACTAAAAATGTCATCAACAGTGTGTCTTGACAAGCCTTTCTGAATGAGATAATTTATAATTTCCACTTAACTGTTTTGTGAAGATGAAAGTGTTGGGAATGTGACTTTTAAAACACTTGAAGATAAATTTGACCCATTAGTTTTCATAGTTTCAACACTCATTTGCTTTACTTTCTCATAGGTGATACAATACAAAGTTGTTAATTGAGATTTCAAAAATTATGTCTGAACTAGCATAGAGGCCAATAAAACATGTCTTACTTTTTATGTCTTCTATATAACTGAGCCCCAGATTTAACATCTTCTAGCTGCATGATTGATATATTTGAAATCAGAAATCCCCATCAAAGATTAATAAGTTTTAGGGTTGGTTCCCAGTGTGACATATTGTGTAGCAGTAGAATAATTAGGTTGAAACCAAAGGCGGTCTTTCTGGTTTTCAGGCTACACCTTGAAGTGGACAGAATATACCGGGCTCTTTCCACTTATACATCTTTGCCATGAGGTGAGTGTCTTTGCTCCACCACATATCTCCCCTCAGCACATATGTCCTGAAAACTGTGATCTCATAGAAAGCACTTATAATTTTATTACCCCAGATATTTTATGGTGATAAAAAGTTATGAATAATATGACCTCATTCGAGTCTGTGACTGTTTCCCATGAGACATCTGAGGATAAAATTATTTTATTATGTTTTTGCTAGTAAGAATCAGTTGTTTTTTTTGAGAATTTCATTCTTTAAATTGCTGCTAAATCAAAAAACAAATATGTGGAGGCAGGAGAGATGGCGCAGCGGTTAAGAACTCAGACTCTTCTTCCAGAGGTCCTGAGTTCAATTCCCAGCAACCACATAGTGGCTCACAACCATGTATGAGATCCTGTGCTCTCTTCTGGGGTCAGGTACACATGCAAGCAGAATACTGTAAACATAATAAATAAATAAATAAATATGTAATGCACATAACCTCAGGATTATATGAAGAAGCTCTTATTATTACAACTTTACATTTTCTATGTTAATATAGAACTTTACAAGAGTATACTCACTTATAATGTGAACCTCATTATTTTTCTGTTGGCCACCAAGGATCAAATATTTATTTCACTTATGCTTCTCACAATACTAGTTAATAAGCTTATTCCATATGGAATATGGACTTGTAACTTCACTATTGAGTAGATTCCTCATTAAATATTGTGCAGTTGAGTTTATTGTTACAGAAAGAAGAAATGATCAGAGAGAAGTAGGATGCATTTCAAACATATGCTAGTGTTTTAGCAGTATTGGTTTTAGGTTTTATAAAAGGAGACTAATAAAATACATTTGAAAGATGACTTTGAATAAGAAAGTTACTCACATTTATCACAGAGCTTATAGATGATTGCATGCCCTGATATGTGTCCTTCTCTGCTAAAATTATAAATAAGCTACTGAACGTGGTGAGAACAGAAACTTACTTTATTCATTGCTGTATACTCAGTGCCTCCTGTAACATATGATTCGTAATTGGTAATCCATATGTAAGTTGACATAATTAAGATTTCTGGGATTTCGTTTCAATGCTACTTTCCCCATCTTCTGGCATCTGGAAAAGAATTTGTGCTAAATGCACAAGTGGTATCTAACAAAGAAGACAGATCTACTTAAGTGTTCAGTGTTTCACCCCATTTACTATCTTTAACTGCTTTCTTTGCAGAACATGCTGAACAGACACTTGTCTATCTCTAACAGACTTCATTATATAAAAGTCATTATATTGGCTTTATCATTTTATATTCAACTCTTATACAATACATCCTAACCATAGTTTTCCCTTCCTTCTCTGCTTCCTGTTACACCTCCCCACCTCTCTTCTTCCCTAGAACAACTTCTCTTCCATTTTCCTTCAGTAAAGAGCATCCCTCTGAGGGATATCACCAGAACATGATGTAAGAAGTTACAATAACACTCATCCCAAGACCTCATATCAGGGCTGGTCAAGAAGGAGGAAAAGGGTCAAAGACTAAACAGAAGTGTCAGAGACATTTGAGCTCCTGCTGTTAGAAGTTCCACTAAAACAGCCAGGTAATAACCATAACATATTTGCACAGAACTAGCTTACACCTATGCAGCTTTAGTCTCTGTGATCCCATATAATCCCTTCTTCATTGATCCTGTGCACTTCATTCTCTTGGTGTCATTGGCCCCTCTGGCTCACACAGTTCTTCCTTCCCCTCTTCTACAAGGTTCCTGAACTAGAGGAGAGGGATCAGATGAAGATCTCCAATTTGATCTCCTTCAGCCTAATTTCTTTTATTAAAAATTTCTGCCTCCTCCCTGCCTCCCTTTTCCCTCCGCCTCCCCCCACTCCCCATGCCCCACTCCCTCCCCCTCCTTCTCTAGTCCAAAGAGCAGTCAGGGTTCCCTCACTGTGGGCAGTCCAAGGTCCTCCCACCTCCATCCAGGTCTACGAAGGTGAGCATCCAAACAGGCTAGGCTCCCACAAAGCCAGTACATGCAGTAGGATCAAAACCCAGTGCCATTGTTTTTGACTGTGGGTCTCTGTATCTACCTCCATGGTTATTTAGAAAGCCTCCCTGAGGATGATTAGAAAAAGTACCAATCTATGAGTATAGAATCTTTTTATTGACGATTTTTTTTTATCTATCTTAGGTCTCTGGGCTATCCAGCCTTGGGTTCCTGGTCATTTCGGACAGTGTAGGGCATGGGCTTCATCTTTTGTCTTGAGCCTCAAATTAGACTATTTATTGGCCGTTTCCACAGGTTTGGGTCTCATTGTCCCTGCACATCTTTTAGACAGGACAGATTATAGGTGAATGTTTTTGTGGCTTAGTTGGTATCCCAGTTCCACCATTGGTAATTGCCTGGTTGTAGAAGATGTTCAGGCTCCATATCCTCCATTACTAGGATTTCTGCTTGGGTCACCCTCCTAGGATCCTGGAGGTTTCTACTGCACTAGGTATTCACATTGTCCCCCAAATACCTTACAGTTTCAGTCAACTCTCCTTATAATCTCTCCTTCCATCCTTCTCCATTGCACCTGATCCATTCTTGCCCAACTCTGCTTTTATCTTTTAAAGGACATATCAAGTAGATCAAAAATCTCTCCTATGGTCATTGTTGAAATAGATGTGTAGAAAAGATTGTTACTCATTTTAATGCTTTATTAAGTATTTGTTTTTACCATTGTTGATAAATATGAACAAATAAAATTTTAAATGCTATATATTTTAATATAGTGTTATAGACAATTACTCTGGAATTTCATGATAGAGAGAATTTGGCCTTTATTTCCTTAATGAGGAAAACAATTGAGGTTGCTAAACAATATAGACTTTTTTTCAAAGGGTAGGTAGAATCGGTTTTATTTTCACCACAAATCACACAGTCATATAGTAGAAACCAGAAATACAAAAACAACATTTCTCTATACTGTGGTTTCATTTTTTACTAGAAGCTAACAAACAGCAGTCTTTAGTGTTAAAATTTTTCATCTTATAATCTGAGTAATATAAACTAATATACAGAGCATACATGATAGTACTTACTAAATAAATAAATTAATGTTACTATATTCCAATGCATACACAGTTTATCATGAATTTGAGTTTTGTGAATTTATTCCCAAAGTGATGGATGATTTCAAAGAGACAGACATTAGGGAATGGAATATTAATATCTGAGATCCCAAATGATTTTCTTCCTAGTCTGACAGTATTGGATGAGCTCAAACTAATGTTAGTATCAGAATCTTTGAAACATAATTTATCCTGCAGAAAAGAGAATCAATATAAACATCAATATCTTTTTTCTTAGAACTTTAATTCATTTCTATATACAAATTGTATGATCTCAATCAATTATTAAATTTCATTTATGACATTGCCTATAACTTTTCTTTTTAGATTTATCATGTACACCTTCATTGGATCTTGTGTCCACACCTTTGTTCATTAAGCAATGTTTCTTACATTGTTGGTTCTAGGATATATCAATGGACATAAAAGAAAAAATTCATAATAATATGGTTTTGATGGTGAAAGTTGCCATAAGTAAATTAAATTCATTTTATACCATGTGAGAGGGTTACAAACAATATAGGAGAAAATAATTTGGTAAAGGTAGTTGAAAAATCTAAGAGAAATAAAATAGATGTGGATTTTAATTGAGTAGTCTAATGAAGATTTATTTAAAAGGTAAAATTTGAAGAATACTTGGAAAAATTATTAAATGAGCAAGTTGTGTATTCAAGTCAGAGCCACCCAAACAGGGGGAGAAAAAGATGATAAACATGTTGAATGCATGTCATTCAGGAACAGAAGGCTAGGGAAAGGGAGTCTAAGAGGAAGTACATTGTGAGGACACATATGACAGGTTTTGTAGGACAGAACATTAGCACAATTGTGCACCCATGGGCCAGAATTTAGTAACTGAAACTTTGATGGCTACACTGTCTCACTCATATCTACTCAACTCTGGAAGCACAGGTCCCTTTAGATTGGAGGTTTGCTCGCTGAAGTTCCTGCTGTAGTTTAGTTGAGAGATTGTGGAAGGTTTATGAGCTGGGGCCTTGGTGAAGGCAGTGTAGTTCTCTTGTTGGGTGTGTCTCAAAAGTGGGCTGTGCTGCTGCAGTGTCTCTTTTCTTCTTCCTGTCTCATGAGGATTATGTTCAGTCACTGCTACTACAAGCATTTGCTTTCTTACCAGTGGTCCAAAACTAGAGAAACTCATTTGGGGACTGCAGGCTTCAAAACAACGAGCCATAATTCCCTTCTTCTTTCAAATTGTTTCAGGTAATTTGTGTTAACATAACATAATATAAACTGATGAAGAAAATTAAAAGTGATCATGTGTAGTATGTAAATAAAAATGTGACTGTATTTGAATCCATGCTAATGACCTGAAAAGCATGCTGACTCCATTGTAGATCAGTGAATTATTAGTATCATTATTTGTACTTTGATGTTAAGAATAGTTTGTCAGCTATTAAAGCAATTACTACACATTCTTCAGGTTTTTGTCCTCAATTATTTTCCAACTAGAAAGTGGCTATACACCTTACTTTAAAGTTGGTTAGGAGCCACTCTAGGTTCAAGTCTCTTGCCAACACTAAGGTGGCTCTTTTAACTAAGATATGTGCTTCCCTGCTCCCCTATCCGACCTTCCTTTATCCCAATCTTCCTGTTTCCCCAAGTTCCCCCAATCCTCCCCTTCTTACTTTTCTCTCCCTGTCCCCCCTTATCCCCAACCCACCCCACCCCCAAGATCCCAATTTTGTCCCCGGCAATTTTATCTACTTCCCTTAGCCAAGAGGATAACTATATGTTTTTTCTTGGGTTCACCTTCTTCTTTAGCTTCGTTAGGTTCACCAGGTATACACTCCGTGACCTTTATTTATGGCTAGAAGCCAATTATGAGTGAATACATCCCATGTTCATCTTTTTGGGTCTGGGTTACCTCGCTCAGGATAGTGTTTTCTATTTCCATCCAT